>NC_047056.1:84014511-84314712 GCF_000738735.6 Corvus cornix cornix | reverse complement strand
TTTTTTTCTTTCTTTTTGGTGTGTTACCAATTTCATAGCTTGATGCTTTCTACATTTGACAGCTCAGTGAAAAAGATCTCAAGATGCTATATTTAATTTAGAACATCTTGCATTTTTCACTGGATGAGAAAAACAGTATTTGCATCATATTATTCTTATCTCTTGCTTGCCAGATCCTCCAGTTTCTTCCTTGAGGTATTTCCCAGCCAAATAATTAATAATTTTGGTAAGCCAATCGTCAAGCCAAAACAAGAAGCCACCTTTTTCTGGGTGAAATTTTGGGCACAAAACAGTACCCTTGAACAGCTGGTCCTTCTGATGATTCCTACATCTCTGTAGGGTGTTTGGTGGGAGAAGAAATTACATTACAAGAGACCTTTGGGACCATGACAACATAGTACTGGGTACCCAGTTCAGTGTCAAAACTTCATATCAGTGAAAATATAATAGATTCTTACTATGAACTTCCTCTTCCAAAAGAGAAGACAGAAGACACATATATTTGCTTCATTTTTCTTTCACTGTATGGGATATGGTGTTGTAAATGCTCTGCACAGGCAGAAGACTGAAATCTGTGTGAAAATAAAGAAAATATGCAAATATATAAGGAGAGGGTTCCAAAAGGAAGAAAAATTCTTCGCATATGAGGATGATTTAAGGCAGATAGATGGTCAACACAGTGACTTTGCAGTGCTGACTGAGTTCTGGTAAGGACATGGCTGGAATCTGGCCCAAATCCATCAGAAAGAGACTGCTGAAGAAACTCAACATTAGCAATTAGAAACTGGCCTGCAAAGGGAGGTTTCCAGTACAGAAAGGAGCTCGTGGGGGTAGCTAAAAGGCTAACCTGATTGAAAATCTAGTAGCTTTCCTCTTAGGCTACCCAGCAACAAAAACTCCCCCACTGCATATTAAAATCACAGAAGGAGAATTTCTTGGCAGCAAGTAAAACACTTAAGCAAGCCATGAATATCTCCCAAAAGGATTTTGGCATAGCAGCCTTAGAACAGTATGACCAAAACTGTTGCAAAAATGGCTTTATTTATGGTTATTAACAATCCTCTGAAACTGCCTATAAACCATTTATTGCCATTGACAAAGTAGGTCTGACAACAGTGGCAATTATTTCAGCTACATATGTGCATTTGCAAATGGAATCCAAACCTAAGAGATGTTTGATGGTTAGAGAAGTCTTTGGTGGCCTGACTGCAGATGCTTTCTAGGGCATTTAAGAACAGCGCAGGGGACTGAAAGTGAATATCAAGACTTACATAATCTGATTTTAAATACATGTGCAGCCTCTGGTGAAATGTGGTTCACAATTTCCAGAAATCTTGTTGAAGAGGGGACTCTGCACAAATTAACAAAGGTGCCATAATGCTGTATTTCCAATCCCTGTTATCAGCCTAAAAGGGAATTATCAGGATGAGATAGATCAAAGGAAATCTTCACCAATGAAGAATCGTAAAGAGTGAAGCTTTACAAAGCTCACACTTAAAAGGATTGTATAGGGTCACGGAAGAGCCTTCCCCAAAGGGATGCTATGTGACACAGGCAAAGGTGCTGCCAGACCTTGGAGCCACTCACAGCCCCCTCTGTACCTGTACACAGAGTGGCCCAGGAGCTACCTGTGGCCCCAAGGCCTCCTCATGCAGTATGGCTGTGGTCCCTGTTAACAAAAACAGGGAAACTGCAGCCAAACTGTCAGTGGGGAGTGGTCCCCAGAACATGAGAATACCCAGAGGCAGGGCCAACCCCATGCCAGAGTCTGTGCCGGTTATTACACGGTACAGGTGACCTCATGCCTTGAGGTCACCTATGGTGCTGTGCCCATGCCTTGTTGTATGTTGTGTTTCCATCCACAGAGACTCGCCCCACAAAATCTCTTCTTTACAATGGTGTTCCTGCCCTGTTTTCTTTTCTGCTTGCCTTGCTGAGGAGCAGAACCTTTTTTGCTTACATCATGCTCCAGTCTTGTACCACCACAGCTGAATTAATGAACAATATTATGTTGTGGATGCAGTTTTCTATGAGGGACAAAAATACCCTATTATATTTTTTTTCTACCATCCCATGCTTCTAAGCCTCTACATGAGTTATTGTGCCTTTACTGTAACCTAGAGATATTGTGTGGCTTTTTGAATAAAACATCAAAAGCTTTCAGCACTGGAGATATTAAAAACATATTTCATTTGATTAATTAAAAAGAATTCTCTAAGGAAATATCTGATTTCTTGCACCATCCTCAAACATTATACACTCACATGACCTCTAGCCTTTCATTCCCTAGAGAGTACTTGCACAAAATCCTCAGGGTAGAGTATATTATAAGAGCTATGGAAAGAATGCGATTGTGCATTTCAGCCCCCATGTCCTCAGTTACTACCATGTAATTTATGTATTGCAAGAATGACAAGTTTTCCTTTCAGTAGCATAAACAGCTTGACCTTGATGTGCAGAAGTCCTTAGCTGGGTTGCTTCTACATCTAAGCTTAAATTTGCTGATTCAAAGTGAAGCTGCACAATGTCAAAGTTTGAATGAAATTTATTAGCAATATATCAATCTGTGCTAGACAAGAGATTTATTTTCTTGTGATTGTGTACCTAGAGCAGATAGAGTTCTCATTTATTACCACTGTCACTGTAATTAACTGGGAAGATCTGGCATTCTGATCTAAGCTCTGAGTCATTTTTGTGTAAATAAGTACAGGCCATTGGCTTTGAGGCATTATTTTAGTTTATTTCAACCAAAGTCCTGGCCATATGAGTCCACAATTTAGTCCAATTTAGTCCTTTCTTTATGATACCTCTTGAGGAACTTGCTGTGCACCATTGCTCACTGGACTCAGTGGTCACAGGTGAATGATTATTAAGCTTAGCTCTGTGACGGACAGCAGCAGACCATCACACAGAAGTATGATTTGCATAGCTTTCAGATAACCTCATCCACAGTGAAGACTATACAAATGAGATAAGAACTAATTTTGAGATGATGCTCATGAAACTTCCCAACCACATGTAATCCATTTGCACCAAATCTGAAACATTTGAGGAATAGTTTTATTTTTATGAAACATTACTAAGGAAATCCGTCATGGTTTTTTTAAAATACAGGACTATCCTGTAGATACCTGAATCTAAAACAGCCATGGTTCTCTATCCCTTTGCCCCTGTCTATCACCTCCCTCAACAACAATATCTGGAAATCTCCAGGGCACAGGACCTCTGAGGACCTTATGGAATATCAGACATATATCAAGTGATGTGTGCTACAAGGTCTTGCAGGGAGACAGTCAATTAGGTGACATTTAGCTCATTAGTCTACAGTTCCAGATACCATCATATGTATCTGCAATTTTTAAAATTTATTTTACTGTTTTTACTTCTTGGATGTGGTATATATAAAATAACAGAAATGTGTATCTAAAAATACACTAAAGCCATAGATTTAGAGTCACCTAACATTTTTCTCTTTTACTTTTCTCACATGGCCATCTAAAGTTGCTGGCTAATTTGCCACTATTTATAATAAGATCAGCCTTTTTAACAGCACAGTTATTGTGCATATAATGAATTGTTTTTAGAAAGTCTCCTGGTCCTCCATATCATCATTCAAAATTAAAAGGATTCCTTTTTAATTAAGTAGTGGGAGCTGTTCCATGAAATATTGCCAGTGCAGAAATTTTTGAGAAGTTAAATAATAAGTAAAGATAATTGAGAGTTGTTAGAAGGGAATGCTAGAATTTTAGATATTTGGAACTTGCTTGCATTACATGATAACTGATACAAATTAGGTCTCTGACCTTAAAAAAATTGCACTTACAGAGAAAGAAAACGATATCATTATACCCAGAATATGTAGAAAACTTTCCACCAATTCTATCTTCCATTTTAACCAAATCAGAGGATTTTCAGAAATGCTTTAACATATATAATGTTGTTAGGGATATTCTTTAAGATACTCTGTGTCATATTGCACTGCAGTTACCAATGATGCCCTCTTCTTGTCCCCATCTGGAATGCTTTGTCTGTTTCAGAGGAAAGACAAGGAATGGGCTATTGATACAGCACTGCTGAACTCCTCATTGATGCTGCCAGCAGAGTAGAGGCTCAGGCTGGGCAGAGCACAAAGGGAACTCTACAAGCTTATGCAAAAATGCTCCTCCTTACAGGAGGCACCAGTTTCCTTCCTTTACTGAGAAATTTATTTCCAGCATGGAAATGGCAACCATTTCATAAAAGCTCCCTGTAAACAATGTTTTTAAATGTTGTCATCCTTATTCCCTCTTTCTTAACTTTTCCACTTGAAGACTGTTGTCTACTACCAGGGATTTTGGTGTCATTTTCTAGATAAATATTAAGTATCTAATGTGACAAGCACATCACGGAAGTACTTGTCCTGCCTTCTTCCTTCGTTCTTGATTAGAAGAAAATCTTTCCTTTTGTTGTTTGGTTTTGGGTTTTTTTTCCAGAGATCAAGGAAATAAATACATAAATCACTCCCTTGGGCCTCCTTTTTCTGGCCTCTGCTCTGGAAAGCATGCAAACATGGGCTGCTGCCTTTCCCGCTCTGGGGGTGCTTTGGGCATTCTTACTAAGTATGTGATTAAGTTCCATCGCAATTAGTGTTGCCTTCTTCAGTGGATTTTTCCTATGGAACTTAGTGAGCAATCACAGTAAAACAAATTAGGTGAACTATGTACTGAAAGAGAGTCAGCTTGTTGATGTTTCAAAGCAAATCAGAAAGAAAATCAGTTCTAGGGGTAGTGAATGGATTTTTTATTCATGGGTCAACAAACAGGAAATAATGACATCTTGTGAAGAGGTGAGAAGTTTCATGAAACATATTTAAACAAAGGCACTAGGCTAAGACACATTTCATTTTTATAAAGGAAAATTGCATGAATCACATGAATATAAACCATCAAGATGTTTGTACGTAGAATAATTTTTGAGGGGAAAATAACTGAGATTTTGTGAAACATTCTATGCATTAAAACATCTGCGGAAATACTACAAAATATGTACAGGACATCTCCATTTTTTAGAGAATATAGGCTAAATCCCTAACTCACCACAGTAAATACTCAGAGTGAAGAAAGGAACTTCAAAGGCAGGGTAAAGTTGAATGAAATATACCCACCTTGCAGACATTCTAGGCATTACATAGAGCACACAGCAGAGGCTCTATTTGAAGGAGCCTGAAAGAACGAATAATGAGAGTATTAAGCTGCTGGCATTGCTTTTTGAGCAAGAGGGTTCATCTGAGCTCAGTACAAACTATAAAACTAATGCAGCTTGGAGTCTCATGCTAAAGCAGCTGCCTGGACACCCCTCCTGCAGCAGACCTATGCATTGGCACCTTCCAAAGGGACAATCTGAATTACCCACTCATTTTCTTTCTGACAACTCACACAGAAAATTAGTGTAGAGATGAGTGTGTCACATTGGGGTGCCCTGCACTGCTGCCCTGGGCAGCCAGAGCAGCTCTGCACTCACATGAGGCTGCTGAACAAGGTGGAGAACAGGCTGTGGAGCTACATTATGAATTGCTTGGACTTCAATTCACAATTCAAACTCTCAGTTTTGATAATGATAGTTAAAAACTATGGCTCAAAGTAACTCAGCACCTGTGAAAATTAGGCCACCATCCAATTTTCACCTTGAGTCATACATTTCAATGAAAATCAATCAGACATTTTTTCCAAACCAGTGTGTTTTTAACCAAGTCAACGCAGCACTGTGCTGTAACATGAATAAGTGCAAGTCATATGCAGGCTATCAACTTCAGGCACCTATTGAGGTTTTGACATCTATTGGTTTTGCGCGGCCTGGCTCTTGGTAGTGGGGTGGCCACAGAGGTGGCTTCTGTGAGAAGGTGGGTTGTCAGCCTCAGCAAAATTATTTCTGTCAACCACCTGAAGGACCCAAACTACCCGCTACACAGTCAGAGTAAGATCTAAGTGATTCTGAAGACTTCAAAAAAAATAAGTCAAAAGGTCTATGTTGGGATCACTGTACCGGTCACTGTGTCAGAAGCACTTCCATAGGATTATTCATGGTGTTTGCACACACACTTATCAATGCTGGATTGTTGTTGCTAGCATATTGCTGTTCCCAGAAAACAAAAAGTAAAAAGTCTTTTTGATTCTGTTAAACAGGCAGATAATTACTTGAATATTACTGACACTGAAAGCAAGGAGCTATGAGAGTGATCAAAGCAGCGTCACAGTTTTCCCAATGCCAAAGCATGTTATTAAACAGAAAACACTTCTAAGAAAGGACACATACTATTTACAGAAATAATAAATCAAGCCTTGGGAATAACTTTTCCACAGAGTAATTTTTTTTGTTGTTGACATATAATGTTTTAGAACAGCCTAATTTTTTTGCCCATTCATTTGTGGTGATCATAAATGACTAGAGTTTGCATGAAAAATGCATAAATACTGTGAAAAACAGGGAAATATCAAGACAATTTTATTGACTTGTGCATGCCTCTTCTATTTCTTGGTAATTGCTGCTTTGCTGTGTGATTAAATCAAAGACTCTTTGCAAAGAAAGAGGAAGAAATTAAAAAGCAGCAAAGATCAGACAGTAGCCCAAAGTAAATAACGTCAAAGATTATAAGACAATAGCAGATGCCTCATCAGTTGTGAAATAAACACTTTCTTTGTTTAAGATCAAAACGCATACTGAATTCTAAACACGCTGGTATTAGAAAAGGGTCGGGATTGTCAAGTGGACTGACAGTCCTTCTTAAAGAGACTTGCAGGGGTTTGTCTAAATGAGTATTAAAAGACATTTTGGCCATCTTTGAGACCATATTCCTGAGCTGCCCGAGGAACAACCTTGAAAGCCCTGGGTAGCCAGTGGTAGAGGTTCCTGGAGAGAAAGAGAGACCAGGGCTAACCCTAGGAAAGCCTGGCAGCAAAGCCAGGCTCATGCAGAGCAGCTGCTGCCCACAGTTTCTTGTGGAACCCACTTGGACCATGCACAGCCACCCCAATGGGGAGCAGGAGATACAGACAGAGGGTATGGGGAAGGATGAAGATGTAGATGTGAGCAGGGATAGGCATGAGCTGGCACTGGGAGGTCCACCTGCCTCGTTAATGCCTAGGAAGGGCTCTCCCTGGGAACAGAGAGCAGCTTGGAGAACATAGCTTAGCCCCATCTGGGAGCTGGCAGAGGTTTGAACAGCTGGAGCTGCTAAAGCAGCCAAACTGACCCCAACTCAGCCCTGACCTCAACGATGAACTCGAAAGGGACAGAAAGGATACAAGTACATCTCACCTCGTAACTATGTGGTACACAACATGAGCTTCCAATGGAAAAATTCATAAGAATGTGAACTTTGATTTCAGTGGTGTTTTAAGCTGGAATTTTTTCTCCAAATTGCTACTACGCATTTCCCAAACTTTTTCCCAGGTCTGCTCAGTATCCTAAAGAAACATTTATGTTTCCCATAGGAATCAAACAAGGCTATAGCTTTTCACAAGCTTTATTGAGCTGTGGTATTGAGTGTCTGCCATAATGAAGGAAATTCATATCAGTGGAATATTAGAAAGAAAAAAGGTGATTTATTAGGGGCAGCATCTCTTCTTCAAGCTGGCTTAAATTTATAAGAATTCTCCAGCATCTGTCTAAAAATTTTGTGGAGTTTTTTATCCACAAGGGAGCAACATGGAACACTATAATTGCGCCACTCAGTTCTCAAAACAGTTCTGCAAAGATATACTGTGGTAAGGAAGCCCTTTTATTAATGACACTGTACTTGGCAAAGGACCCAGGAACAGTATCTGTGAGACAACCATACAGAAACATGTTTATTTTAAACTTTCAGGTTGGAGTCTCCTGTTTCACTGGGTTTAGATGGCTATAGCTCTTGTGATCTGAGCAGTGTTTTTCCTAATTTATACTGGCATAACTGAATGGATTCAAACCATAGAGAGTCACTGGAAATACCAGTAGCATAAAAAGCTCTGGTTTTAATATGGCACTTATAAATGAGCTGGGAGATTTCCACACTGGGAGAGGTAACTGGAGATGCTGATCAGATGTGACACCTGGAAAGTTAGTGTTATGGAATACTTACCATGTCCTGAGATGGTGATTTAGGTAATGTATATACCTATCAAACTAATTATAAAGTTTATTTTAGCTGTTCACATTTCTGGTCAGGAATCCAAATGTTATTGAGGCAGGATAGGTGGAGAGGTGTATATTTTACCAATAAGATAAGCCGAGTCAGGAGTGAAGCTCATGAAAGAGTGCAAGAAAAAAACATTCCTGGCATCATTGTAGTTGTGACTTACGGTAATACCATGGAAGGAGAGATTTCAAAGTTTTGTATGAAAAATTCACTTTTACAATTTAAAACTTATTTTTTAATGGTTGCATTTGATTGTTTCATATGGACTTAAACTTATTACTGACTTGGCTATAAGCCATCTTTTTTTATTAAGTTGCTCTGTCAAAGATGAATTCACCTGTTTTTCAAAGCTACAGATGTTTCTCATAAACGTACCGGTACAGCAACAGTAACAAAAAAAATATGTTCCCAAGTGTAATGAACTAGCCAGATTCATTAAAAAAAAACCAAACCAACCAAAAAATGTGTATGGCTGAACATTAAATCCGAGAAGAAAACAATGCAGCAATACCAGTTCCTGAAGATGCTGTACAAAACTGTTTATGCCAAGGTTATGCCAAGGAATTATGCCAATTCCTATTAGATTTAGAAAGTACCATGACATTTTCAGGCACTTTTGACTGACAAATAATATTTTTCATCTTTAATTTGCAGTCTTCCTGAAAAAGGAATTTGAAAAAATGTCCTGAAATCATTTGTGTCTGACTGTGCTTCAAATCTGCTTGTAATATAAACCCCTGAAATTATTTACTTGAAGTATTTCTGAATGACTAAACCTGTTTTAAATAACAGCATGAATGTAGGCAGGGATCTAGGACTGGGAAGAAATCTCTTCTGTTACTGAGGATTACTGAATCCCATCCTTTTTTCTCTGTTTCATGTCACGCTTTCATTTTACACTCTCTTCCTCATGAAGCAGAGACACTTATGCATGAAATACACTGACGATGAGTGAAATTCTTCTGGGCACTTGGACTTTATGCAGTTGAAGAAAGATGATTTGGGAGGAAAAGCACCTACCCCAAAAAATTTTCCTGTAGTTCACATGCCTTCAAAACATGTATGATGTATGGGCATCCATGACCCTGCCCTTCTTGCTCCATTCACATTCCAGCACATTTTAAGCTTGTAATCCTCTTGGTCATGCATCAGTACCTGTTTTGTTTATGTACTGAGGTACACTTCTGAGATTTCTAGCTAATTCCCAGATGACAACTCTGCAGAGGTGGTGTTTAGGAAATGGTAAAGGATCCATTGTTTTTCAGGTAAATAGATACAGTAACTTGGCTTATGTTCCTCTGGCAAAGGAAGGCTGAAATACCTACATGGCTCTGAGGTTTAAGGTGGCAATTATTCATTTCTGGTAAAAAAGTATTTTGTTTATTTTCACCTGTAATAAAGTATTGGGTCATTCCATAGCCTCCTTATTAAATGAAATGGATCTTCTCCTTTGTCTTCAATGTCAGGTTGATCCATAGTGGTAAAAGAGTAACAATATAACTTCAGCATCTTTTGATTCTGCCATTACATCCATTAGTTCATCACTTTCCTGTAAAACAGAGAATGTGATGAAAAACCATGGGACATCAGGAATAAACATGCTGGTACTCAGCTATTAATTAGTTTCAAAAACTTCCTTTCTAATTTTTACTCTTTACTCTGGGACTAGCCAGGCATTTTATGACACAAGCATAGATGCACACAGGTGCATCGAACAGTTCATAAACTGATGAAGGTCTGTCATGCTTGATACATAGTCCTTCTTTTTCCAGAACCACTGTGCAGGCTGTTAGAAAACACTAAGGAAGAGATTTTTAAATTTCTCTTATTTAGTCTGCTCTTGTCTTTTGCAGCTGACACCAGTCTTGGAACAGATGATGTTTATGATGACAAAGGGTGCCAGTGTGATGTGTCAGTAGAAGATCTCACCCCTGCTCTTAAAACTGTCATTAGAGCTATCAGGTGAGTAGAAAATACTGAATGAATAAACACTCAAGTTTTCTTCAGTTATGATACTAATAAATTGCATGTCAATTAAGAAAATGATAGTTAATTGAACTTATTACATGGCTATATTTGTTACATAACTAATGCTAACATATTATGCTTCCTTTCTATCTATTTTAGTTAGATTAAAACATCAGTTCTGTTATCAGCTTTTCAGTATCTAAAAAAGTTACATGATTTGACACAGAAAAGAAAGAGAGTAATGGATGCTGGTTTCCATTATATTTTATGTTATCCAAACTACAGTTTGACATAATTTTACTGAATATGCATCACCTTGCCTGGAAAAGTTATTTCCTTTAAATGTGTAGGGTTTTATTGCATTTCCATATTCCTGAAACTGTCATATGACTTTTACTGCAAATTTCTTCTGGTAAGAACAGAATAATTACATTCATTCAACTGTGCAAAGCCTTGCCTACCACTATCCACTGAACTAAGTATAACCCAAATAATTTAAAATGAATAGTCTCCTTTTCCAAGAAAGTGGCAAACTGTATTGAAACTTATAAAGTTACCTGTATTGAAACCTTAAATGTATCATTCACCCTCTTGAGACTGCCAAAGCTATTCATCTTCCAGAGTATTTTGAAGTGTAAATCCTGACAGGCAATATCCCCACCATAAAAGTGTACATCAACAAGCAAGGAGAGCTCAAGAATTCCCTATCAGCCGGCAGCAAACCTCAGGTTATTGCTGGGGGTCACCCCACTGGCTCTGCATCACAGTCACATCAGTGTCCAGCACCTTTCTTGGGTGCAGGAAGGTAGGCAGACAGACAGGCAGCAGCCAAAAGGAATTTCTGCAAAAACCTATCAAAAGATGATGTTTTCCTGTACAGAAACCCTTGCCTGGGTTTTCTCAGCACTATAGGAAGAAAAAACTCAAGCTTTTTATCACATTATTTCATGTAGTGATAACCTATGGGCTACTTGTATTTCCTTCCCTTTTTTCCATTGAGTAAAATGAAGACAGATAGTGAGTAAGGCTGTTTCTAAAACTTTTCTACTAGCACAGGCAGCTTGACAGATCATTTGCAGACATCTTTTCCAACCATTTTTCCAACCTGCCTGGAAATGACCTCACAGGATGATTCAGATACCAGGCCTGTGTCCACAGCCACTGCAACTGGCAAGCCAAACATCACAGTTGAAAACCATCTCTTGCCAGCAATGTTTCAGCATGTGACAGAAATCCTTTTTTCACAGTGGACACCCACCCACAAGGCAAGCCTATTCCCTCAAATGGAAAATGCTCACATTAGGAACAGTCAGCATAATCCATTGACTTTGGTGTCAAAGATGCTTGTCTGTGACGCTGCATTTTAAACAGACTGGGTGACTCTTGGCTCCAGGTTGACCTTGCCACTCGTCCTGGCAAGGGGTACTCATTTTTCATGCCATCCAAATTCCTTAAGATTGACTTGACAATTTAATACTTAATTCATGGAGCTCATTTTCTAAGGGGCCACTGGATTGTTCAAAGCATCATCTCCATTTTTGCTTGGCGCTCTTGGTCACTATTAGCTCAAATGAAAAGTAACCAAATGTGAAGGTCGTTGTTAGGAAACTTTCTCCACAGTACCGTCCACAGAAAGGTTCTAATAAGAAAAGCAGAAGTGTAAGAGTTTCCTTGTTTCAGACATGCACTATTTAACTGATGAGAATCAAATTTTTATATTATCTCCAACTTTTACTCTGCCTGCTTGGCTTCCCAGAAAAACAACTCATGTCACCATTGAGGCTGAGAGTAAGAATCTCCACTTGTTATCAATTAGCCATGAATGTCCCCCATCTCCCTGCAAATTTTAGTGTTTCGCAAGATTGCAAGCGGCGCACGCATCTTGCTTCAGAAACTTACCTTTGCTTGACATCTGTAAAGCAGTAATATGACATGATCTTGAGACTTCTGTATATGCTATACTTTAATCTCTCAAAATCAAGAGACTGATAATTCAGTTCATCAGGTAGCTGATACACCTCTTTCTGATTATTCAGAGTATCTGTTACCAGACTACACTGGGATCTATGCAAACATCTGAAGAAGGATCTGAGACTCTATATAGTAACTGTAGAATTTCAAGATGATAACATCTGCCTATATGGAAACTTTGTGCCTCATTTTGAAGTTTGTTTTTAGAAAGGGCTTTGAATTGCAAAGGCAGTGGGGGAGGGTGAAGGCTGGTTTTCATTTCATGCTGGTATACAGAAGCAGGTGAAGACAGAAGGCACTTGCATAGTTTCATGAAACACTATGAAAAGACCCCAAATATAAACACAGACAGTTGAATCCATTCTTGATACATCAACTTGAAAAATTGCTATAAGTGGGACTAATTATTTTTTCCTGCTTAGACCTGGCTACAAATTGTTTTACAGAGACACAAATGGCCCTTTTGTTTTAGGGAGAAATGAAATTAACAAAATTAATTCATGCCTGTGGGTTTACAGAGGTAGGTCCTCTCTCAGTTTTGGAATCAAATCATTTAGGGTGGGGCTTTTTTCTGTGCAAGGAACCTAAAATATGCTGCTTACTCTCAGGTTGGACAGCCTTGAAATAGCAAAAGACAAAAACTGGTTTATTTATGATTTTTCATTTTGGTAATTTCAATGTCTACTGTGTCAGTTTTGACCTTGTTTACTTATATTTTTCCAGCACTACTTTATTCTTCAAAACAGCTTTTTAAGTAAACAAACCCCCAAACCTTGATTTTTTTATAGTCAAAACAGAGGATGGAGAAAATAGTCCTTTCCTGAAAAAGTTCTTAACATTTTGGCCCTTTCCAAAAAAGACAGTACTCTCAACTAGTCCTACTGAAAACCTACCAGGCAAACGTGTCTGGTAACATGTCAAGCTCTCAATCTGCTCTCAAAGCCTCCTAAACTGAGTCTTTTATCTCGTGTGCTGCTTGCTCCATCCCCTCTAACTCCACAAGCTCTCTGTCAGGAAAGATCAACTGAGGGAGTAGGGAAAGTAAGGAAAAGCTGCTCAATGGATTTGCACAATGTTGGGTGCATAGGGAGCAGATGGGTAGTGTGGTGAAACATGGTGTGCACCACAGCATGCCTTGGGCCCACTCAGGATCAGTCCTGCTCGTCCGCAGCCTCCGGCTGGGATCAGAGCAGTGCACAAAGCAGTCCACTGAGTCTTTGTGTCAGCAGGTTCTGTAGCACTACTCAGCCATCCCCAGTCTTGTTGTGAAGAAAAAGCTATTAATATCCTGCAGAGCTCCTGAAGACTAACAAAAAACATTGCATTTTCCAGCTCTGTTAGCTCACAATGACAAATGTGTATAAACGAGGCTAAAAGGAAGATTAGGATACCTTGTTTCCCTATATTGTGATATCTCTGATCATTTTCCATAGCAAGAGGCACTCATTTCAATAATACTCTCCACAACGGAAAAGATGGAATTACTGTGCTATTTATGGAATACAAAATGAGATTTGAGAACCATAAGTAAATATGCAATAGAAAATAACTGCAATGGCAGGAAGATGAACACACTGACCTAATGGGTCTTTTCTCTCTTTAACTCTAGTGATTGCAAAGATATGTTTTCATTTGTTGCTAATAAAAAAAAATTATAACTGTAGCTAAATGTAATGAAACTTGAGAATTCTAGAGCTGATAAGCTGTATAGTTGAACAGTCATACATATTTAACAGACAAAGATGGAAAATATAATTTACCATTTATGTTCAGTGTTTACAATGTTTCTGCAACACCTATAAAATGTATTTTTAGTAGCCATTTTGAATTTGTTCAATGTGATGTTTCAGAACCACCTCTTTCTTCTAAATACAAACACATTGTTTATTTTCTGCCAGATGGTCTTCAGAGACTAGGCAAGGCTCTTATACATGTGTTTGGCTAGGACAGCACTGTACTTGGGGGAAAACAATGTTTCTGGCTGCAAGGGGATGAGTCAGGTCAGGACACAAGAGAGAAGACAATTTTGACTCACATGCCTCACATGTAATAGAACTGTCTTTCAAGCACCTTTGTCGGCTGGCCTCTCTGTGTTGGATCCTGATCTCTTCTTCACATTGCAGTTTTACCAGGAAAAAGTGATATTTGGCAAGGTAAGGGTAGAGAGACAGAGGAACCAGCACAGCCAGATCGCTGCTCACCTGCTATCCTGGTGTAGTAGGTGAGCAAACAAACTGTGGTCACTTCATCTGCTTATGGGTAAAACAACCTGTCTTTTAATACTCAAGGCAGCAACCATGTATGATTCCACCTGAATCCCAGTAGAATGAAGCTCTCTTTCTTCCTGAGATAATGACAAGACTGACAAGGCACAGCTTTAAAAATAACGGCATGAGTATGACAGGGTTGCACAAAGGATTAGAGATGTTCTAACTTGGTGCCAGTCTCGGGAAAGTGCACTAAATGACAAGCAAAATAGCTTTATAACACTTTTTTTTTGCTTATCGAGGCAGTTTGATAATGCAAATTAAAATGCAGTGAATGCCAGGGAAGATATGCAACCTGCATGTACAAAAACCACTGTAATTTTAGAGTAATGCTGATCCCACATCTGAGGACAAATAAATTAAATGGGTGCTGCTTTTGGCTGCTATGGGTCAATAAGACAAAAGTTGGTATTGGACCTGTAACTGTCCACAAATTATCAGGGTACGTAAAGATTAGTGGGAGCTGTGGTTTAGACATTAATTCTAGACAAAGCACTTTTATATATTGGTCTGCTTCAACAGATGACTTTTTTTCTGCTCTTCCTTGGACGTATCACTGAAACAAGCTACTTTTTAATTACTAATTCTTACCAGAACACTGTCGTGCTTACGGCATCGGTGGGTTTACAACCGCGTATCGTCTGTCGCATTAGACTTGAGTTACCAAATACCACCTTGCTCCATGGCACACAGCGCTTCAAGCACGCGAACAATGTTTGAAAGAGCCGTGGGCCTGCACGGCCCCGCTCTCAAGGGTCGGCGGGCGCGCTCAGCCGCCGCTGCCGGGCCTCGGCTCGGGCTGTGGCGGGCCTCGCTCGCCCCCTGCCGGTGCGGCTGGGAAGGGCAGCCCGGGCCGGGCAGAGCTCGGGGTGCTGCTCCGAGCAGCGGGCGGTGCGTAACTTGGTGCTCGTGCTCCCCTTCTTGAAGGCATAGGCACCCGCCTGCGCCCCCATAACTGAGCCCGTTGATTTCAGCCCACAGGAACTCACAGTGGAGGTAGCTGTACATCATCTGTTAGGATGGGCGTCCAAACATACGGAATCATACAATGGTTTGGGTAAAAGTGACCTTAAAGATCATCTAGTTCCAACCGCCCTGCTATGGGCAGGGACACGTCCCACTTGGGTGCTCCAAGGTTGCTTGAGTCTTGAGAGCAGGTTACTCACTCAAAGCTCCATCCAGCCTGGCCTTGAACACTGCCAGGGATGTGGCATCCACAACTTTCCTGGGTAATCTATTCCAGAGCCTTACCATCCCCACAGTAAAGAAAGTTAATTACACAGTGATTTCAAGACATAGGAAGACAATTAAGTTTTTAAACTGACAATAAATAACTATGGAGGTTCAACCAAATTTAGTAACTGCAAAGCAGTTGCAAGGCTCCATCACTGAAAGAATTCAGTTTTTCTTTTTCTTAATTACCTTGCAGGCTTTTAAAATTACAGCTTTTTTATAATAGTTTGATTTTTTTTGCACAATTTATGTAAACTTTGCATACTTGAAGAAAAATAAGTAAGCAATATGGGTCTGTTCCAAACCCTGCTGTAGTTAATGAAGATGGAATCACATGAGCTAATACATAAACCAGGAATAGTACAGTTACAGCTCACTGATATAGCTGTGATGACTTCTGTGTTTGACTTCTGAACATTATGAACAAACTGCCTTGATAAGCAAAAAAAAAGTGTTATAAAGCTGCAAAGCAGTTCTGTGCTAACTGATTAAGAAGCTTCCATGGCTGTTAATACAAATTAGTCTTCTGCCTCTTCTTTTGTAAAATCACCCAGTTGTGGTAAATTCAGTTGTCTCCAGCTATGCCATTAATAGTCTGGTCCTTCTTTTCTAATAGAGTTTCATCTTTTCACTTTATCAAATGCATGAAGTAAAAAATTGTGACCACCAAAACATAATAATAACAACAACAAAATTATTATACTGTCTTGTATGTCAGCTACATTATTCATTTTTTGGAACCTCAATAAAGAACTAGATTCAGAAGATTAGGTTGTCAGGGTCTTAAGAACCAACATCTTGGCACAATTTGACAGCTAAAAGAAAAAAAAAATACATCTGCATCTCACATTCATCACAGCTTCACAGGCTTCCAGATTACAAAAGATGCCAAAAGCCATTGGTCTGTAGAATTAGCTGGTAATGCAAAAGAGGAAAGTCCATGATCTGATATATTTGAAAGTGCATGGAGATCAGTCCTGAACTGTCAAATTGACGGACTTCTAACAGGCCTTTTCCATTTTTATTTTCTATAATCAGAATCATAGTTCAAGCTCTACACCAGTGACAATCTCATTTTTAACTGAAAGTTGCCAGAATGGGAAATATCAATAAGCTAAGTACTGTGAGAAAAGGTTGACATTATCTGTAAGAATATTTATGTATGACATAAAAATCAGTAGAGGATCACTATATGCTATCAATGCAAATCTACATACCTATTATCATAATGTCTGTCCTAACTACATGAAGTATGGCTTTTCTAAATTCCACTAAAACATTACTAATCTATTTTTATCAGAGTGTGAGCCATGCTTTGGTTTTTATTATAATTTGTTGTCTTACAGCTGCTAAATACATTTAATAAACACAGAGAGAACATATTATCATGAATACTGGCATTTGGAATAGGATACCAATTTACAGTCTCTGCTTTTTCAATTGCAATAGATAGCAAATTATCAGCAGTGTGGCCCTAACGGGAATTCATAAGCTCTGCAGCACAAGCCGGAATGGCTAACACACCTGATCCCTTGTCTTCTCTCCCAGTTCTTATGTACACCAAGGACAACTTCAGGCTCTACCAGCTGACCTGGAAAATCATCTCACTGTCATTCACTTTCCAAATTTGTCATTTTTATTGTTTAAAATTTGCGATTTAATATCAAGCTTTGCATTCTAAGAAGAGCTACTCAGTGGACATCACATGTTCACATCACATATCACAGAAACTTGTGCAAGTCTCACATAAAAACACATATGCCATTCATTAATTTTGGATATTTACTGTTATCTGAAACTTACTGTTCTGCAGTGAAAAACTCATGAATGCTAATTAAGCAATGATTCCCATAGATTCCAGTTGGGAACAAACATGAAAACTTCTCTTTGGCCTGCAAAATTTGATCTTAAGTCAGCAAAATAAATTGAAAACAAATATTTAGGCCTGAATGCTAATTAAAAAATAAAAACCAATGAAAAATTAATTGGGTGCATAATTTTTTTTTCACAAAGGGGAGAGCAAGGAACTTAAAATGAACACCAGAAAAAGAATACTGTTATTTAAGTTTGTGTAATCGATTCATTAGAAAAATCTTTCCTCTAACAAGAAGAGAAGTAGCTTATGCACAAATGTAGCTTATATGGTATCCCACTCAAGTCAGTGAAACTAATCCCAGTTTTAAGTCAGACATGTACTTCAGTACCTTTCATATCAGGCACCTAGCATAAAAAAGTCAGACAGGTATATACTGATACACTAAACACGCTCTGCAGTCTTTAAAACAGTGTTACCTGATCTCTCGAACAACAGTTCAAAGGCATAGCTACAGTGCATTTGTACTTAGAAAAACAACCATGTGAAAGTTTACCTGCACAAGCTGTATTGAAAACACCTCAAATGAGCTATCAAATTTTGTCAGTGAAATATACCTATGGTTCCACAACTGTTGAAAATTAACCTGTAAAATGCTTTTCCCCCACAGAATTATGAAATTTCATGTTGCAAAGAGAAAGTTTAAGGAAACACTTCGCCCATATGATGTCAAAGATGTCATTGAACAGTATTCAGCAGGTCATCTAGACATGTTATGCAGGATTAAGAGTCTTCAGTCACGGTAAGGAAAGAATTAGTCCCACTCTGCATAAGCAGCTAATGTCATTCGCTGCATAATGTATATTGGCAAAGTTTAACATTTCTGTGTTACGCGGCCTCTCTTTCTGTGAACACAGCTGAGCCACAAATTGAATTGTGGGCAAAACCAAGCAAAAAACACATGTATCCAAATTGTCCTCAGAAAATGGAAGTCTGAACAATAGAAATGGTAATCCTTTATCAGTAAAGTCCATTTGTAAAGGACTTCAGTCAGGATGTTGCCAAAAGGGTGAGGAAGTCATTGAGAACTGCCTCTTTCCCATCCCATACTTCCTATTTTCATATAAAAGAAATTGAGAACTACAGGTAATGCAGCGTTTATGTAGGTTTTATGTTATCGATTCCCAGCAATAGTAATTACAAAAACCAAAACAAAGAACATTACATCATAGTTATCATTATCAGTGAAGGTTAGGGATTCCTGCTTAAAACTGACAACTCTCCCAGGGCTGGATGCTGTTGTTAGGATGGGAGAGCTGGGAGTGGCACTGGTATGTCTGTTTCTCCACAACTTCAAGTTGCTGGAGAGGTGACTTCCTCTCTCCCCCTTTCAGCAAGCCTAGCCCTGGCTTTCCCAGATGATGGCTAAGTTCTGGCTCCTGGTTAGTGCCAACAAAAAAGAAAAGCAGTCTAATATGCTCAAAAATCACTCCTCTTTTTTTTTTCTTTTCCCTTAATTAATAAAATTATGTTTGTCTTCTTCCTTGAATGCTTTTCTGAAGTACTGTGATTTTAATTTTTAACATATAAATATAGCAAACACTTCCATATCTATGCCAGTTCCAGGAATCGCAACAGCTTTTGGTTTCTCTTACAGCGTTGACCAAATTCTTGGGAAAGGACAAATCACAGCAGATAAAAGAAGCAGAGAAAAGAATCCTGCAGAGCATGAGACAACTGATGACGTCAGTATGTTAGGGCGGGTAGTCAAAGTGGAGAAACAGGTAGAGTGATTATCTGTGTTCCTTTGTCTTGCATTATTACTCATGCCTTTTCTGTGTTTTATTGCCAGTTTCAAAAGCTGAACAGGTAAAATTTTTTTTTCTAATATCTGCTTCATTTATATGTTGGAATAAAAATTATACGAATTGTATTACCTTAACCTTTTTTTCCCTTTTCTCTGCTTCCTTATAAAAAATGTACATGGCTTTTGACATTCTTTTTTTAAGGATCAATAGCATACATCAAGCTACTTACATTTTTCTCTTCAGCAGTTACATTTTTCCTCTTTTCTTGGGTTCCAAATATTTTAAATTAATATTTGGCACTAATGTTGACCTTCTCCTCTCATATAGGTACAATCCATTGAGTCAAAACTGGACTGTCTATTAGATATTTATCAACAAGTTTTGCGAAAAGGATCTGCATCCGCGCTCACTTTGGCTTCATTTCAAATGCCAGCTTTCGAGTGTGAGCAGACTTCTGATTATCAGAGTCCATCAGACAGCAAAGATTTGTCTAATTCTGCACAACTTAGTGGATGTGTATCCAGATCAGCTAGTGCCAATCTGCCTCGTGGCCTACAGCTTATACTGACACCAAATGAATTTAGCACTCAGGCTTACTATGCTTTTAGTCCAGCTATGCATAGTCAAGCAACACAAGTGCCAAATGATGGACCTGCAACAGCTAATAATACATCAAACCAAATAAACCAGACAACTAAGCCAGCAACTCCGACAACATTACAAATACCACCTTTCTCATCGATGAAGCATATCAATAGGCCTGAGCCCGTCCATATTATTCCCGTAACCACGCATGAAAATATTACTAATGTCACCGCTTGCCTTGTTGCATCAAAGGATAATGGACAAGCTGCACAGCCAAGTGCATCAAAGGATCTCACATGGAGAAAAAGTCTGGATACAGAAGGGGAACCTTTGCTCTCAGTTAAACCTGTGGTGCAGATGGATTTAGGAAAATCCTTATCTGTACAAAACCTTATACAGCCAACGGAAGAACTGAATATACAGATTGCTGGCAGTGACTCCAGTGGTTCCAGAGGTAGCCAAGATGTATACTCCAAATGGAGGGAGTCAAAATTATTTATAACGGATGAAGAGTTGGAGACAGAGGCAGGGACAGAGACTACAGAAGCCATCTCGCGCCCGTTAGTGGAAACAACTCTCTCTGCTGACTCTCTAAGGACTGGAATATCAAGATCATCTCAAAACATCTGCAAGCCAGGGGATGGTACAGAAGCACTCAATCTGCTCCACGTCAAACTTAAATAACTTCTGGCTTTCTTCATTGGCTGGGTCATTCCTCTAGTCATACATATCATAGCATGAACTGTTTTGAAAGCCCTTTTAGTGAGAGAATCACAAAAATCAGGATGAATCTGCAAAGCAGTTGAATGAGCCCATATTTCCTAGTTGCATGAAAATGCATGTCTAAGCAATGGCTAACATCCAAATTTACACCTACAGTACGGCAGCCTTTCATGTAGTACAGTAGGTTTAAATAACGAGTTGCCTACAAAGCTAATGCTGCAGGATGTATCAAAAAACAAAAATTTGAGCATTTAGACCTAGTGCTGTTTCTATGGGGCAGAAGTAAAAATCTTAAGGTTTAAAGCACTTTGCTTCTGAACTAATTGAATATATATATATAATGTCCTGATTTAGATGATAGTTTATGTTTACAACAAAAAGATTATCTACAGCTGCTAGCAAGGTACCAAGGAAATGAGAAACATGGGGTTAGAAATGACTGCAAGTTGCAAGATACACACATTAGCTCATCAGTAATCAGTTATTTTTAGCTCTGAAGAACAGTATGTTAATATCTGATTTTTGGTGATTTAGTGCTGTGGCAGAAGTACCTGACACACCACTATCACATTGTTCTTTATAACAAGAACTATTTTGTTACAAAAGCTTTATATTTTAAGGATTGGGGCTGGCCTCAGAAGTGGACAACATGGGTGACTGCACTGAAGATTGAAGGGAATCTCTCCTTCTTCATTGAGAAGTCTCATTGAGAAGCTGACTTGTGAATCTGAACCATTTTGGCAGCAGTAGGTGAGGGAAGGAAGCAGGCACTGCCTTTATTGTAGAAGCAATATTTCCTTCTTGTGAAAATTTTGGCAATTTTACTTGCAGTCCCAACCTGATACTACAACAGCACTTCATAAGGCTGGAAAATAAGGGAAAATGAGGAACTGAAATACAGAGTAAAACTAAAGAGGACAGAACAGGGGAGAGAAAGACAACACAGTCAATGGGAAAATAAATAAATAAGAATATGGATTTAGATGGGCAGGAAGGGAAATCAACCCAGAAAATAAAACAAGAAAGGTAAAGAATGAAAAAGTCACATTTTTTTTTCACAGATAATGATTGTTAATAAAAAAAAAAAAAAGCCATGCAGGCAATCAGAAATTGAAATAGTAGTAGAGAAAACCACCTTAACTAAAAAAAAGAAAAATAAGGCAAGGGTTTGTTGCTTTTTTAATAAAAGGAGAAGAGGCGAGAGGGAAAGTGATCCCATTCTTCTTATAGCTAAACACTGTGTCCCATCTACAGTCATTTCTTGTTAACTTTCTAACACAGGACTCTCAGACTCCTTCCTGCTAAAACCCAAATTTTCAAATTCAAAGCCTACATCAGACTGAGCATTCCTGCTAATACATCCTCTTTTTTTTCTTACTCTAACCCTCACTTCACTTCTGCTGAGATGCAGGAGCAGTGTCAGTGCATGCCTGCATATCCCCAGCAAGGCTTCGCCACCGAGAGAACCCTTGCAGCACTTAAACAGGCTTTCACTCTTCCCAGCTGAATGAGGTTTCCGTATGTTGCCTCCTGCCAGATTTACACCCCACCTGCACCACAGGCTTGTAGACAACCCAGCTTGGGCTCAGCTTCCCTCTAGCAGCAGGAATACTGAATGTGCCAGTGCCAGCTCACTCAGGGTGGTGTTTTCTCCAGGCCCAGACCCGCTGGGAACTCGCTATGTACATCACAAACATCACTCCAGTCTTAACCGTGGCTAAATGCTGTAGATTGTATTGTGAAGGACCTGATCTGTTTACTATGAAACTGTTGTAACTTCTGCTTCCATTTGCTTAACAGAAGTATTCCTAGATGTTACATGACAACTTTATTATGTGAAAGTACATGCAAACTGTAGAGTGTATATATTGTGTCATTATATGGGGTCCATGGATGGTACACTGTGTTCCATGGCTTATGCCGGAGCAAACTTCAGTTGTTAAATCCTGAAAGACACCTTGAAGCACAACTTCCTCACCGCTGATTTGCCATATAATTCACCACATTCAGCCTTTCCTGTTTTCTTCTATGTGCAATCTGATCATACAGAAGCCTGATTACAACAGCAATTTTGTGAGGATAAATACATTTTTTTCCACATCTCAGTTCATTTAATTATTAAATTATTTGAATGTCTGCAGTTTATTCAGACAGATATATAAGTTTAAAGTATTGAAAATTTAGAATTTTAAAATTGTTTTTTAGGCTATTTTTTCCTTTTTCCTGTTTATGGTGCCTTTCTTGCCTTTCATCTGAAGCCTCCTGCTGACCTAAGCATAAATGTGCAGTTAGGTTCAGTTAAGGAGCAAGGGATTGGGCACATGGCAACTGTGTGTCCATAGTGAAACTCCCTTCCCCTCCTTGACAAGACCGAAAAATCAAGGCATCATGAATTGGACACCACTCTGCCACCTTCATCTGCAGGAGCAGATGGTTGCACCCCCATTGCACCCGGAAGGCGTCGATGGGAGAACTGAGCAATGGCCCTGCCTGTTCTGATTCTGCACAGAAACAGGCCTTGGGGTTTGCTGATAATTTATCTCACGGAAACTTGGTATTTTTGCCTTAAATGAGATGCTTGAGTCCTTCTAACTTTAAGTTAATTTATTTAATACAATTTTGTGCACAAAAGAATGAGTTCTATAAATTATGTATGAAAATATTAATGTCTTTACAAAGTACTAATAAATCCAGAAGATCGTATCTTTTCAAATTAAGGTTTAAAATCCTAATTTTTTTTCTTTTATGCTCACCATTACTATTTTTGTAGATGCAAGTCTTATCATATAGGGTTTTTTAACATAATATTGATAGAAAATAGAAAGAGTAGTGAATATATGAAATTTTAAAGAGGAAGAATTGTTTGTTTGGACTTTTATAAGCTTTACTCGTATTTCCTCATGAGGAGTTTCTATGCTCTCTCTTTAAAAGACAGTGTCATGACTGACAGTCATTCATTAGTTTCACAAAAGAAGGGCCTGTCCAGCTTTTCAAGTCTTGTCCTGAGCTCCTTATTACAGTCCAGCTCATGAAAACTAATAAGAATTGTTCATGAGTCAAGACAAAGAACATTTTTTTTTTTTTTTTTCTGATTTACCATTCACCTGAGAATTGTTTGAAGAGTGAAGCTGAAATTAAGTAAGAGCTTCAGGAATTAAGCCTTATCCAAATAACTGTTTTCTGGTCAGCATGTTCTTCTACCTGAATGAAGAGACAGCTGAAAAGAATAGTTTCAGTGACTATTATTTGTTCAAAAATTTGTATTTGCTCCTGGCTCATATGATCTATACTTTTTATTTACATATGAATATGATGTTTTAGCCTAGGGTTCAAGATTGCAAAGATCATACACTTTTATTTACAGTGCCCACAGTTGTTCCATATGTTTTTGAGATAATCCTACTACGAGTGACTGCTCTCATTATAGTATGGTGATGAGTAATTCACCTGCTTTTCTGTGATAAGTCAAATCATGCTGAATTGCTGATGTATAGTAGAACATCTGATGTACAGTAGTATTTCTGGATTGGGACCTGCAATCCTTACTCAAGCAAAAATTCTAAGGAATTCACTCATTTTATGAAATTCAAGAATTTTTCTTGAATTGGGAACTCAGATTCAAATCCTGATTTTGTTGGGCATCTGTTTGAAGTGAAAATGGTAATATTCCAGTTATTTCCTGAGGAAACTAATACTTAGCTGAATTTACCCTTGTCACATTGACTATATAAAAAATAACGCACAAAGTACTGATATAAAAAGGGAAGGAGAGAAGGGACATTTTTGTAAAAGCACAGAGAAAATTAAAATGTTCAGAAAATAGGAGTAAGCAGGAAAAGAAAATATAACAGCAAAGGAATGGAGAAAAAAATGGTTTAAACACCTGAGGCTAAATTCATCCTCGGATGGCTTCACTGACTTCAATGAATTCACTGCCCAACTGGGTGAAGCTCAGCCTCTGTTGGGATAATCAGGCTCAGTTCCACTGACCATACAGGAACTGAACCACCTGTACCAGAAATGGGTACATTTCCCTCTCTGGGCCAACTTTTATCCTGACTCATATGTCATGCAATCCTTTTGGATTCACTAGGTTTGAATGAAATACAGGTCAGAAAAGAATTTGTCCCAGGTATTTCCGCTTCACATTTTTTTTCCAAGTGTGTTAATTGACTTTACTCAAATGGATTACAACATCACACAAAGTGCTGTCACTGTCTAAAAAGATTAATAAGTTTTTGAAATAAGACTTGTCCCCTGCAACGTCAGTGGAAGCATGTAATATTTTCCTGTCCATTCATCTGGATGCATTCATTCAGCTGTGGTCACACACAGGACAATTCCAGACATATCTAATATCATCTGCTATTGGAAGCATTTTTGACTTCTTTGAAAGACAAAAAGAAAGTTTCATAGCAGGCTTAGAAATTACGATGGCTGCTTCCACTGACACTGCAACATTAGCCAGTACATTACAATGTTAATTGTAAATTCTTGACAAAGTTGAATCCATATTGTTGTTAATAAAAATGACTTGAAAAGTACCATGACTACTGGGTTTTTTCTTTACATAAAAGACTGTATGATGTGATCACGTATCAGGCAAGAAAAAACAATTAAGCTTGCTCATTGTTTTCCTTTTGAAGTTTTGTAATTTTTTATTAAGTGGACCAAAACATCACAAAGGAAGTTTATTAGAATAAAATGTGCAGAAACCGGTCTGACATGTTCAGTTTCTGGTAACTGTTTACAGCAGTTTACTTAATGTTGCAGCACCTCTATGAAAATGAACTTGGAAGTTATTGTCGCCTTCTCTGTTAGATAAATGGCAATGGATTCAGGATTGGCAATCGGGGGCCTGTGTGGGGAGCAGGATTTCTCATGGAAGGCACATCTGTCATCTCAGTTTAACTTGAGGGCTAGGAGAAGCCGCTTCTTCTGCATTTGACCATGAAAGTTGCTGTAGAATGTTACTGGACCAAAACTGAAACATTCGCAACACGCCTACTTTCTCCACTCTGCTGTTCCTGCAGCCTGGCTGAAGATAAGCTTCAGTATTTGAGTGTAAAATACTAAATACAGAGAGCCTGTTCTTCGGGTGAAGTCAGTGCCTCTATGGAGACACAGATATCTCCGTGTGCAGGTGATCCCCAACCTCTCTGATGAACATTATCTTAAGATACTGAATTTAAAGCTGCGGTTGCCAGAAAGGGAGGTTTTCAATGTCAGCCACTTGTACACACAGGGTATATGAATATTACCAGGCTCTGGCTAAGAATAAACACAGGACAGGAAAAGAAGCAAATGTACATATTCTCGTCTTGTATTAAACCAGGCAGCCTTGCTTCCTTTGCACACAGAGCTATTAGGGAAGGGTCAGAAGACAGCAGAGAGTAGTTCTTCCTGTTTGGTTACCTGGCAGATTGCCACGACCAGGCACAGGTGGTAATGTGTACCCATAAAGACTCATACATAAATGCTCCCTGTTCAGCTCTGTACCATAAGAATACAGGACCCTGCCTAAAAGGGTAATTTAACCATTTAGCAATTTTTTTTAGTGTAATTGAAGGAGCATGGGGTATGTTAGCTCTTTTTTGTTTTAATTTGGTTTTCTCTATCTCTTTCACTATGATGGTGAGCAAGTACTGGCACAGTTTACTCAGGGAGGTTGTGCAATCTCCATCCTTGGAGAAAGTCACAAGTCACCTTGGCAACTGGCTCTTAGAGGCCCTACTTGAGCAGAGGAGTTGGACCAAATGGCCTCCAGAGGCCCCTTCAAGCTCAGCCATTCTGTGATTCTGTTTCCAGTATTGTATCAGCTTTAGTACATTGAGTTATACTGAACATAAAAGCTTCATTAAAGTATCATTAAGGCTTCACTTGAGATTAAATATTATGACTTCACTTAAAAAAAAATCAGGCTGCAATGTATCAGCATGACAGCAGCCTGGGTACCTGGCAAAATTACACATTGCCACCCTCACTCCCTTGCCTCCCCTGAGGCTGCCTGCCTTCCCCCTCCACCCTACAGACTTCGGGGGCTTCCCACATGTTCTCAACCATGCTCTTGCCCCCGCTGCCTCCTCCTCCTCAGCTAAGCCCACCCAGGGCTGCCCTGTGCTGGCAGAGGAGCAGAGAGAGAGGAAAATCAGAAAATATCAGCACCAGTGTGGCCAGCAGGACCAGGGCAGTGATTGTCCCTCTGAACTCAGCACGGTGAGGCCACACCTCAAGTCCTCTCTCCAGTTCTGGGCCCCTCACTGCAGGAAGGACATTGAGGGGCTGGAGCATGTCCAGAGAAGGGCAACAAGGCTAGTGAAGGGTCTGGAGGACAAGTCCTGTGAGGAGCAGCTGAGTTGGAGTTGCTCATCCTGGGGAAAAGGAGGGCGGGCGGGGGCGGGGGGGGGGGGGGGTGGGCTTTATCTTTCTCTACAACTGCCTCCTGACAGGAGTTGTGTAACCAGGTGGGGGTCGGCCTTTTCTCGCAGGCAACCGGTGACAGGATAAGAAGTCAAAGTGTGCCAGGGTCGGTTTAAGTTGCACATTAGGAATAAGTTCTTCACAGAAAGGGTGATTGGGCATTGGAATGGGCTGCCTAGGGAGGTGGGGGAGTCCCCCTGCTGGAGGTGCTTAAGGAAAGACTGGACGCGGCACTCAGAGCCATGTTCCCTTTGACAAGGCGGTGTTCGGCCATAGGTTGGACTCGATGATCCCAGACGCCTTTTCCAACCCAATCGGTTCCGTGATTCCGTTATAAGATAGCGGGGGGGGCAGCCACAGAGCCTCCGCCCCCGTGCGGAGCCAGCCAATCACAGCTCAGAGAGCGGCCCGCCCCGGCCAATCAGCGCCCCCCGGGCTTGAGAGGCGCAAAGTCCCTCCGCGTGGGCGGCGGAGCGGGGTGCGGTCGCCATGTCCGACTGGGACGCCAGCAGCGACGAGGAGCTCGGCGCGCCGGACTGGCCGCAGGCCGCCGCTGCTGCTGCCGGGCGGCTGTGCTGGTCTCCCAGCACCCCTTCTTGGGGCCGCGCCTCCGTGGAGGGCGTCGGGCGACGGGGGAAGAGCGCGGGGAGTCCTGGAGGGGAAGAGTGGGAGCCGCGAGGCGCTGAAGGCTCCGGCGGCCCGAGGCGGGCGGCGCGGCAGCGGGCGCCCCGAGCTGCGGCCGGCCAGGCTCAGTACTCTGGGGCGCCGCTCTGCTTCCACCTCGATAGCGCCCTGGTCGGGGCTCTCATAGGTAATGACGGGTGCACCCTGAGGTAAGGGGGTGGGGAGGAGGGGAGGAGACGGCCGCCCCCAGTGTCCTGAGGGAGTGCATCCCTGCCTTCCGTCAGTCTGGCCGTAGAAGGGCCCCTTGCAGCTCCCGTGCACCTCTCTCCACCTGGGCATGGCAGCGTGCTTTAGCAGAGTTTCTCTCTCTAGGGAAACTTTTCCTCCCTAAAGTGAATGAGTTGACGTCTGTTTCTCAAGGCCAGCAGTGTGCAAGTGGTCCGAAGCCCCTCTCTAGTCACATGGAGTAAGGGTGACAGTCTCTTGATCTAGTTTTACTCCTCCATCTCTTCCACTGAAGGGCATTCCTCTACACACAAGCCTTGCATTTGGTTAACTGACAAAAGAGTTGCCTACAGCCTCCAACGATTTGGTGTCACAAGTTCTTTTATTTCTAGATACACGCACTCATGTGAAGGTCTTGGGGTTCAGTCACAAATGAAACACTTAATGTGTGGGTTTGGGCAGTTTGTCCTGGATCTCTGTAATCCCTGCTGTGAATCTTTATAACAGGTCGGGGTGGAACTAAAATTAAAGAACTTGAGGATTCTTCGGGTTCCAGGATAAAGGTATCGTGTGCTGTATGTTGTCAAGACATGGGCTCTGTTGGGAACGTACTTGGTTTTGTTTCTGTGTAAACCAGTTGGAGGAAGTTGAAGGGTGTTAAAATAGCTGTAATAATGCTACTGTTTTAGAATTTGTCAAAAGGAAGTGGAATTGAGGGTGCAGCTTGGATGTTATGTGAAAATAAGAAAAGGTTATTGATTTTTTTTTCCTTAAGTTTGCATTTATTTCCTTTTCTTTTAGAAAAAGCATTAAAGGGCCTTTTCATAGATCAAGTTAAATTTCGGAAAGAAAAAGGGTGAAAAATGGTGTTCAGTTTGTGTTCTTGCATAATGCTTGTCTTTGCAGTATGAAAGAAACTTCAGTGATGTTTTTGAACCTAGGTTATAAGAGGAACCTATGAAGCTGAAGTAAAGATTTTTGGCAGCATCGATGAGCAAAACAAAGCCAAGATGTTGATTGACAATGTTGTTACAAGTTCTGGACAAAACTACATTAGAGGTGGAACAGAGAAAGGTAAGAAATGTGGGTTTGGGGGAAAAAATATTATGGATTGTCTTTCCATATATTTGGTAGTTTGCTGGACTGTTTTTATATTGTTAGTATTTTACAGAGTGAATTAACTTTAACCTTGTTCTTGGGCAATGTCATCTCCTTAAAACAGAAATACCAAGGTATCCTCCTTTTTCAACTATGGACAGTTTCCCCCTCCCCCCAAACTGCCAGGCTTCTGTGAAAATCTGTTCCTGTGTGTTTTCAACAATTTCATGTATGCAGGATGTTATACCACCTTGGTTTCTTTCATTATCAGTCTGATTCTTCCAAAATACCAGTATTGGCTCTAGTGTAAGTTTAGTATCTGTGGAGTATTACAGTTCAGTAAACTTTTCTAAAGATAGTCTGTAAAGTGCTGATCATAGCATGGACTATGCTGACTTCCTACTATATTCATGGGAAGTTAATGTTTTAAGATTTGATATTGTACTTCATGCCTGGCTTTACTAGGCTTTTGTGTGGTAACTTTGTTACATGGATATAGAAATGCTGTTTGTATGTATGAATGCTGCTTTTGTTATTGGTAGGTCTTGTATGTGCCCCCAACAATTCTTTGCACAGGCAAATGCCATCCACAATTGTTGATCTGAGGCACTGATGAGGAAGAAGGGATCCAGGATTTATGTTCCAGCATTAGAATAAGGATTGGAGTAGTTGTGTGTTTCATTTTTAGAAGTGTCCCAGGGGGTGGATGAGTATGTTTCAAGAGACTAGAAATATATAACACTTCCTTAGTATTTGTGACAGTGCTTTCCCTATGTTCCCTGCTTTTCCACTAATTTTCCACAGAGTTGTATTGCTCTTTATATCTTGAGTGTAAAACTTACTTAGGAAGTGTTAACCTCATGAAAAAAGAAGTATAGAATATAACTAGACTCAGACTTTTTTGTGGTGTTGGATGCTTTAGAAGTAAGCTTTGCTCTTGTAGCTGTTGAAATGAAAGCTTTCTGTCTGCATATCATCTGCTGGTCTCACAAGTTTTTCAAAAACTTGCTGCACAACAAGGCTAATTTATAGCTGGAGGAGAAGCATTTCATAACCTACTTTCTTTAAGCAGCTAAAGATGTTGAAATGTTTCCCTTTTGTTATCAAAACTGAATTTGTACAGGTTTTAGCAATGTTTCAGGGCAGAAACCTTGGAAAGAATCTTCCACTTCTATGTTTCATATCTGCTCAAAATTTATGAGGCCTTGCAATAGAAAAAATGTGTTTGTTTTGAGGGGAGATTTTTCCCCATGGTTTGTTCCATCAAACAACAGCATTTTGTTACTAACTCTGCAGGAAAAACCTTGGACATTATCAAGCCTGAAAATAACCCAAAGAAATCAGTGATTAACTGGGCCTCTCTTCGAGAAAACAGGGCCAAATATGAAGCTATGAAATGGGCAGGTTAGTTTTACAATTTTGATTGTATTATACTTGTCTTTATGTGGTAAATCTGTTGGAATGCTTAAACATTTCTAATACCTGCTTTGAGATGACTGAATCTTTCAGAGCCCAAATTAGTGATGTATTTGCAGTGAGCTGACCTTGTTAGCATTTCTCAGCATGGTCCTGGAGGACACTGATTACTGTGCCAAGATGGTAATCTGTCTTCAACCTGCTACTCAAGTGGTATTTTGAATGTCACCCTTTGAAAATGGTGTCATTTTGTATGTGGCCACAGGAAAAAAAACAACTGAGAATTGTTAAATATAATACTATATATGTTAGTAGAAATTACTTTAGAACTTGAAATATGGGGAAGAGTATTTTCCACGGATACTGAAGTATTTGTTTCAGCCTGCATCATTTTATGTGAGCAATGGTCTTCCATCACTTCCAGCTAGTTTCCTCACTCAAGGCACTGTCTGGTTTCTGATTATTTAAGGCTTGCCTCCAATTGAGAAAAACTTCTACAAAGAATCCTCCAGGACTGCATCTATGTCACAAGAAGAAGTGGAACTGTGGCGGTAAGATAATTTCTTTAGGGAATCATCTGCTTGGCAAAAATTACTGTTAAGGTATAAAGCCTGGAATGTGGGAGATGAAATACTGAGACAGAGGCATTAATGCTGGGGTCTTGCAGTAACTTAATCTTCTTAAGAACTCTTTTTTGGGAATGAAACAACTAGCAGATGAGATACTATTAGTTGTCTGGAAAATTAACTTTAGGGGTTTTCTGCTTCTTTAAAAGTGTTTGATCTAGTTGAATTTCAGAACAGAAAACATTCAAGACAGTTCACTGACTTTTGGCTGTTTCTTTGCCTTTCATGAGACAGTATGTACATTTTCTAGGTCCTTCCAAATAGGATTGTTGACAAGTTGACTACCTCTTGGCTGCAATTTTTTTCTGTGCATTTTTTTAGTCAAAACCATCTTCAAACCAAATTCCAACTTCTGTTACTGTTGTCTTCCTTTCTGTCTGTCTTGTCTTTACAAGCACGTCCTGGTGAGTACCTGCTTCAGTTAACTGTACCCATTCATTTTTACCCAATGGCCTATGTGAATACTTTGCTGGGAAAACAGATCATCTGTTTTCAAGTGATGTTGTTCAGGCCTTGGTAATCGTTTCAGCTCCCTTCAGTAATTCTAATGAAATTAGTGAGCATTTTTTGTTAGCTTTTTATTACTTTCTTTCTGCGAGATGTCTTTTTTTTCTTTGCATGCCAGAGAAACTTTGCCACAGTGACCAAAACATGGTATTGTTTCCAGCTGTTTTCACCTTTTTCCTTGAGGTATATGGATGTGTTATTGTTAGAGCTAGCAAAAATTACAGAACGTTGTTCTTGTAGGTTAAAAATATGTACTGAGGAGTAGCACTTGTGTGATAAAGGAATTTTTTTTTTCTACTTCATCTAATTGGTTCGCTTTAAGGAAAAAAAAGGCAGCAATTGAAAGAAATAATTCTGTAAACATATGGGGAAGTTGAATTGTCCATTCTTTTCCTAGCTTCCACCCCACTTGAAGAAAAGCTTTTTACTGAAGGGAATCTTCAGAGGAGTACAGGACTGAAATCAATATGCTTATGCATATGTCATGGTTTAAAACCAGATGGAGATTAAGTTCTAAGAAGCCACTCCCCTTCCCTCATCCCCTCTGGTGAGAGAGGGACAAAAGGCAGAGATTATGGGTTGAGATAAGAATTTACTGGAAAACAGCAGTGCGATAAGAAAAACAAACAGCAACAACACTAGTAACAACATTGTATAAAAGAAGGGGATTACATGCAACATGCTCATGGAAGTCTGACTGACATGACACTGCCACAGCTGGCACCACGCGGCTCCCGAGACAAAGGAGAAAATGCTGGATGAAACGGTCCATACCCATGTTTTTTTCCCCAAGCCTGAGATAACAAACGATGCCAAGCCCTCTGGTTGGACCATCCACACCACCTCACCGCTCCATTTACCATTTGCTCCCCCAGAAAAAGGCACAAAATGGCCATGGAGGGTCCACACATTGCCTTTTTCTTCCACAGGAAACCACACCTGCTTTCTCCTGGAAAGTGAAAAACCTTTCCACCCCCTAATGATGATTTGGGTGGTATAGAGTTAACAACATAGGTCTGTCCACATGGCTCCAAGCTCCTCTCACTGCCACTGCAAGAAAATTAACTCTGCCCTTGGCCCAAACTAGGACAGCATATCAGTAGCTCTGAACTGGGGGAAGCGTTGGAACACCAGTTTTTAATGTCGTCTTTTATTTGTGTTGTGATTTGGGTTTTGCCTGCTTTTAGGGATTGGTTGCTCCAGGGCTGGTTTTGGAGCTTGTCTTACTGGTCATGTTCTTTTCCCAAAATTGTTCTGTTTTTATTCTCTAGAGTACCCAGGGAGCTTCTCTGAAAACAGTTGGGGAAGGTTTTTGTCAGAATATAGAATTCTGACTGATAAGTTTAAGCCATTCCTCTGAGTTCTGAGTTGTCTTTGGGTTTAAAACTTGTCACACGTAGTTAATGTGTAATAGAGTATAATTGTAGCCTGATATGACAGGACTGCAGTTCATGTTAATAACCATGTATAACTTCAAATTAGTCATTCTTAAGAAAGAATGGTAATAGATACCTCTGGGAGACATGTTCCTATAATAAGGCTATCAAGAAAGTTAGAAGACTAATTCAGTCCCATTCAAGAGCCTGAACTTGTTTTTTCTTGTTCCAGGAGTTTAAAAAAGTTAAGAAACACAGTGTTTTGTGTTAGCTGTACTTTTTCAGCTAATGAGACTTTAAAACAATTGCACTACTTCAACTCTATACAGGAAAGAAAATAATGATATAACTTGTGATGACTTAAAAGAAGGTGAAAAGCGCAGTATTCCAAATCCTGTTTGTAAATTTGAAGATGTATTTGAGCATTATCCTGATATTATGGCTAATATAAGAAAAGTTGGTTTTCAAAAGCCTACGCCAATTCAGGTATGTCTTCAATTTTGATGACTCTTTAACTGAAGCTTAAGAGAAAAATGAAAAGTACATTTAAGTATTTGTTGTTTTATGTTAGTCCCAGGCTTGGCCGATCATACTCCAAGGAATTGATCTTATTGGTATAGCACAGACTGGTACTGGGAAGACATTAGCATACTTAATGCCTGGATTCATTCACTTGACTTCACAACCAATGTAAGGACTGCTCACGGGTCTGATTTGTTTAGCTGTGCATTCTTCCCCCTGCACTTACTTCCTCCTGCACCCTGAGATGATTTTCTACGAATGAAGATAAAAATCATGTATTGGAAAAAAAAGTATAAATCTGATGAATAAATACCAGTTTTGTTACCATAGATTCCATTAGCAGCAGGGTACAGAGGAAGTTTAGAACAGTGTAAAAATGTTCAGTGTCAAGTGTGATGGACTTTGCCTGTCCTTTTATACCAACATTCTAAATATGCTTTGTTGCAGATCCAAAGATCAGCGTGGGGGGCCTGGAATGTTAGTCCTTGCTCCCACTCGAGAACTGGCACTTCAGGTAGAGGCAGAGTGTTCAAAGTATGCATACAAAGGAATTAAAAGGTAGTCTTTCTTCTCACTGGCTTGTTACGTAATATTTTTTCTCCTACCAGTTGTGACTTAATTCACCTACTACAATAATTACATTTAAGAGAGGAGGGGATAGTAGTAAATGCAGAGTTTATATTTTCCCAATTTTCAGAATGTCTCTTTTGACTAATCTCATGGTCAAGATCTATTTCTTGTACACTTGGAATTCTCTTTATTGTAGCTTTTCTGTTTCTTTCCCTTCTATGTTGACAGCTGAGAAGAATCACACAGAATATGCTGAGTTGAAAGGGACAAAGATCATCAAGTCCAGCTCTTAGCCCTGCATGGGATATCCCCAAGAGTCACACGATGTGCCTGAGAGCATTGTCCAAACACTTAACCCTGACAGGCTTTGTGCTGTGACCACTTCCCTGGGGAGCCTGTTCAGTGCCCAGCCACCCTCTGGGTGAAGAACCTTTCTCTAATATCCAACCTAAACCTCCCCTGACAGAACTTCAGGCCATTCCCTCAGGTCCTGTCACTGGTCACCAGAGAGAAGAGAGCTGTGTCTGTCCCTCCTCTTCCCCTCATGAGGAAGTTGTAACTGCAGTGAGGTCTCCCCTCAGTCTCCTCTTCTCCAGGCTGAACAGACCAAGTGCCCTCAGCTGCTCCTCATATGGCTTCCCCTCAAGGCCCTTCACCATTTTGTTGCCCTCCTTTGGACACTCTCTAACAGTTTCATGTCTTTCTAACATTGTGGCACCCAAAACTGCCCCCAGCACTCGAGGTGAGGCCTCCCCAGTGCAGAGCAGAGCAGGACAATCCCCTCCCTTGCCCAGCTGGGGATGCTGTGCCTGATGCCCCCCAGGACAGGGTTGGCCCTCCTGGCTGCCAGGGCACTGCTCACTCATGTTCAACTTGCCATCGATCAGGACCCCCAGGTCCCTTTCCATGGCACTGCTTTCCAGCATCTCATTTCCCAGTCTGTCTGTACATCCAGGGTTGTCCCATCCCAGGTGCAGAATCTGGCACTTTCCCTTGTTTAACTTCATGTGGTTGGTGATTCCCCAGCCCTCTGATTTGTGGAGGTCTCCCTGCAGGGCCTCCCTACCTTTGAGGGAGCCAACAGCTTCTCCCAGTTTCGTCTGTGAACTTGCTTAGTATCTCTTCCAGTCCTGCCTTCAAGTCATTTGTGAAGCTGTTCAAGAACACAGCTGAGGATGGAGTCCTGTGGGACCCTTTTAGTGACAGGTCACCAGTCCGATGTCACCCCATTCACTCTAACCCTTTGTGCCTGACCTGTGAGCCAATTGCCCACACATCACATGATGTGTTTATCAGCTGAATACTGGACATTTTGTCCAGATGGATACTGTGAGAGTATTGAAAGCTTTACTGAAATCCAAAAAGGTTGCATCAGCTGGCTTCCCTTGAGCATCTTGGTAGGTTACCTTGTCATAAAAGGAAGTCAGGCTTGACAAGCAGAACTTCACCTTCATGGAGCTGTGCTGGCTGTGGCCACTGACTACATTATCTTGCAGGTGTTTGTCAATACCTTCCAGAATAATCCTCTCCATAAATTTATCAGGCACTGAAGTGAGACTAACAGGCTGGGATCCTTGAAAATCAAAACAATGTTCACCAGCTTCCAGTCAGCTGGGACCTTTCTGGATTCCAAAGACTGCTCAAAAATCACTGAGGGAGGCTTCACAATGGCATCAGCCAGCTCTTTGAGGATTCTTGTACAAATCCCATCATGCCCCATCGATCTGTAGGAATCCAGCTGGAGCAGCAGATCCTGCATAATTTGTGGCTCAGCTAGGAGTGGATTATTCTCGCAGTCATGGTTCTCCAGCTCAGGGCACTGAAATCCCCTTGGTGCATCGTGTATACTGAAGGCAAGCATCAAAGAATGCATTAAACAGCTCTGCCGTGTCTTTGTCCCTGTTTGTGAGGTGACCATCCTCATCCTGTAATGACCCAATGTTATTTTTATGCTGCCTATTGATACCTTCTCCGTAGAACATGCCTGGCTTTCTTTTCTGTGAGATTACACTGCTGAATAATGTTCAGGTTCTTGCCCACCAGAGTCATCTCCGCAAGGCCATCTTCTAGAAGGTTGACCCTGAGTCATGGGGTAATTCCATCCCTGTCTTTGCTTTCGTTAAGCTTTATGGTATTTTCATCAGCCCATTTTTCTAGCCTTTTTGTGGTTCTTCTGGTAAAAGCCTAATTCTCTAGTGTATCAGCTGCTTGTGTGTTTCATCCACAAGCCTGGGAAGTGTAGATCTTCATTTAAGCAATTAAGCAGACGTTAGTGTACTCTGAAACTTACTTGTAGGGATCTCTGTTAACTTTGTGTAGCATTCTGAGTAAGTGTTACAGTCACCCCAACAGCAAAACAACTGACTTTTGATGGTACTGTTTGGAAAATCATCCATCCTTTCATACATTCATCTATTTTTTGTGTAAATATTTTCGGAACAACCCAAAACGTAGTTGAACTATCTTCCTTTCACAATTACTTCCACTGCAGTTTCAGCAGAAAACTATTGCTGAGCTGTTGAGGGAGTGTCATTCAGTATTAATTTTATTGATTACTGGGATACTGTCAGTCATGCTGTATTCCTTTTTCTTGTTAATACCAAGTGATACTTTTAAAACAACATGGTGGCATTTATTTGAAAAGGATTAACTTTAGCTGAAATTTAATACACTACTTCTGTAAAACATTTTATTTTACAGTATTTGCGTCTATGGTGGTGGGGACCGAAAAGGACAGATAGACATGGTTACCAAAGGTGTGGATATTGTTATTGCTACTCCTGGCAGACTGAATGATCTTCAAATGAACAACTTCATAAATTTGAAGAGCATAACATATTTGGCAAGTAACTGATATGCAATGAATAATGCACCATTTGGGAAATGGTTGACTCAGTTTGAATTTAAGCTGTAATGGAGTTTTCTATAAACTTCCAAAGTCTTAGTTACAATACAGCTTGACGTTGAAATGGGTGTTGGAGGGATGATTCATACTTACTATAATTGCACTGCAGATGTGAAATATTCCCTAGGAAAAATAAAATAGGCTTCTAGCACAGCAAGCATTTCAAAGATGCTAAATTGTTTTTTCAGTAACGTTTGGCATTCTAAAATTCACTTTGTCAGGATTCATTACTAATGGATGAAATGCCTTTCTGAAGTTGTCTTTTCCTTTTCTTTTTAAAGGTTACCAGTGACTCGGTTTCTTATTAGAACTTGTGCAGTAGCAGAGTCACACACAGATACTTAAGTGTTGGGGGACTGACTTTCATCTGGTCTCACTGGGAAAATAGCCTTATAAATGTTACTATTAATCCTTATGTCTTCATTTCATTCTTGCCTTTTGCTGTGCTGAACATGTAAGACTGTTGCTATTTGTAAAACACCTCCGTATATTCAATTTATTTCTAACTTGTCTGAATTCTTGCCTAGTTTGACAATTTGGCGGTGCTCTCTGTCCACCCCCACTACCCTGTGAGAGTTAAATTCTCTCCATGTTATAACAAGTTAGCTCCAGTTCTAGGTAATAGTTGTGAGCTTACTGGCAAGGCCAGCAGTGGTATAGGGTCATTATAAATTTGACCATCTGGGAAAAAAGTTTATTATTGGAAGACAGAAGAATAGCCTTGTGTAGAACAGTAACATGTAATTGCTGAGCAGGATGAAAATAGGCCTGAAAACCTGCATTCTGAGAACTGTAGGAACAGTTCTGCCAAGGTGAAGTATAGTCATACTACAGGCACACACTGCTTCGTAAAGCAGTGGGTATTGAACCAAAAGCACATTTCAGTATGTGCAGCATATACTACAGTATGACAATGCCAAAAAGAATTAACTATCAAGTTGAAAAATATGATGATGTAAAGCAGGAGGAAAGACATTTGTTGTTGTACCACTAGCAGTTAAAAGCAGTTTTCAGAAGATTGCAACCAGTGCAAGTACCTTGTATTGTGATGTGGTTAAGGTCTCATGCCTCAGACTTTAAGGAAATGCTGCACTACCAAAGCCCCATGTCAAAAACTGGACATTGAAAATGCTATCTTTTTGTAATCTTTCTATATTTTTATCCTTGCAGTTTCTTGTGCTTTTTAGTATATGATGCTTTCTGTTTCCAGAGCTTTGTTGTCAGTTTTCAGCCAACAAATAATTTAATCGTGCAGCCTTGCTTTAGGGAAAAGAGAGTGGTATTAGATTTTAAATTTAACACCTTGGATGAAGAACACTCTTCATTGAAGAGCTTCATTTACAGTTTTCATTTAAAGATCTTGAGTCTTACGAAGGTTCCCAAAGTAAACTTGGAATTACTTGCTAATATGATACAATTGTTTCCCAAATGACTTCCAAGATCAGATATTGGGATACAGTTGTTAAAAAAACCCAACCAACCAGATGTGCCACCCCCTAGAAAAATTTTAAAAACCCACCACTACCAAACAAACAAAAAACCAAAACAAGAAACAAACAAACAAAAAAACCCTACCACAGCACCAAACCATTCATTATGTCTGAGTAGCCACAGGACCCAAGGTGAATTTGAGGTTGAAATTTCTCTTCTTGCCTGACAGAAGCATCAAGTTGATTGCAGTCTTGATTCAGATTTTTAGGAACCCATTTATTCAAGATAGGCTGCTGCTTTTCATTATTTCATAAGTAAGACTGGAAATTCTGTCATAAACAGCCTTTTGATGTTCAAAATACGTCATATGAAAATTGCTTTTTGTTTCCCTGTGTTCAATGTAAATCAGAATTCATTCATCAGCAGTCTCATGAAGTAATCTTATTTCTTTGGACGCCATGCTGATAAAGCAGAAGGAAGGAAATTGGAATTGGGCTTGAATAATTGGGAAGCACTTAGGAGAAAGTGTAATTAAAAATATATATATAAATCATGAAGGAGGATGTAGAAGGTAGATTGGAGTAATGCGTTTATTCTTCAGTACAAAAAAAAAAAGTGTAAAACTTAACAATAACTGATTTAAAACAAAGGAGAGAGGAAAGTAAATAATTTTGAAAGGAAGAACTGGCTTGTAAGATTTTCTTGCCAAGAAATAGAACTGGAATGAACAATATTAACAAATATCTATATATTTAAAGATAACAAGAAACCTAAGATCATGTCAGTTGAAAGACATTTAGATTATAAACCAGGATGTGGCTATGACACATTTGAAAAAATCAGTACTAATGTCTATCTGACAGCAGCTATCAAAAATAAGGGAAGTAAACTTCAACTACCCTGATCCATCTATTAGACATAGATGCTTTCTTTTCCCTTTGCATCAAAGTGCCAGTGTACTTAATAGCATAGAAAGCTTCTGCTGCTGAAAAAGCCATAGCAGCCAACTCTGTATTTAAAATTAATGATGTTTCAGCCTTGCTGTTCTATTAGAATTCGTGTAGTTAATGAAATCTCCATGCGCCCTCTAAAAATAAAGAGAATTAAATCAAGAAATAGATTTCTTGTCTTCTGTCGCTCAGTTGATAATTTGTTGTCATTTCAGAGATTTACACAGATAATGTACTAAACCCCTTTAATATAATAAAATATCAGAGAATAATGGAGCATCAAAATTAGGACAGTAGAAAGGGATTATCATCAATGTCCTGTATTTCCACATAAGTGACTAGAAATTGTCAATATTTAAAAGCCCAATCCATGTAACTTTAATTTTCAAGTAGAGTTTATATAAATCAGAGGAGAAATGAGTCTTGGATGTTAGTCTTCTTTCTTTGTATGAGACTGAAAACATTCACGAGTGTGCTTGTATACTAGAAAACTTATCAGTTCCGAAGAGTTGTACTCAGACCTCCAGCTCACTTGTTCACTTCTGGCTTTTTTTTGCCAGATGAAACAGAGCTTGTGCTCTGGGAGTTGTGCAGTGTCCTAGTGTGAGTCAGAATGTATGCTCTGGCTTTTTTCCTACTTCTAATGAGGAGATAAACTGACAAGTGATATTTTCATCCTGTATGAGATCTCTAATGAGGTAGAAATGAGATTTTCCCTTTAAATTACAAACAATTTCTTAATGTGTGTTGAGCGGGTTGCTCCCCTCTGGGTTTGGTTGGTTATAGGTTTTTTGGGGTTTTTTTAATTTGTGCTTAGTTTTAGACATCAACCTAATTATTGTTAAACAGTTGTTTTTTCTTTATTGACTTTAAATGCTCGTAAAGGCGCTGCGAATTTTCTTGTTCTGCCTGTGAGTTTAATACTGAATGAAAAACTATCAAGGAAATTGGAGGTGAAATAGAAGTTGAACAGGTTTTGCAGTTAGTTACAGAGAAGATTCTGCAATTAAAACAGTTACCATTAAAATATCTTTCTGTGTAATGTCCTGCTGAAATAAACCATTATCTGAGGGACTAGGCAGAATAAATAGCCTTGTTTCTGAACAGGTTTTAGATGAGGCTGACAGAATGCTGGACATGGGATTTGAACCTCAGATAATGAAGATCCTAATAGATGTGCGCCCTGACAGACAAACTGTTATGACAAGGTATCTAAACATGATAGTGCTCAGGACTTGAACATAAGGTTATTGAACAAGTTAATTTCAAAACAAATGTGTCAGTTATTAAAATTTTTACTAGTTTTCTTTCTAATTCTGTCTAGTCAGTCCTGATGAGCCATTTGACAATTTTTTTTTTTCCATTTTGTACTGCCTTATCTGATGTTTTATATCAAATATAAAGACAATTGAGTTCTCCCAAAAAAAGTAAGGTATCCTGTGAGTGCTAGAATTTGCCATATCAATTTGAAATGCCAACTTATGCTTCTCCATCTGGGACCAAAAGCATTTCCTGACTTTGTGGTCAGTGTCTCTGCTAGTCTGTACCTGGATTAATTTTGAAATTATGCAGCTTTTGGGAACTTAACAATTGAATATCCCAACAATAATTTTTGTTCCCACATTTTGCATTTAAGCTGTTGGTTTAGAGAGAAAACGGGCTAGATACTTGCTTATTAGGTATTGTTGAAAACTAAAATTACCTTAGGCTCCAATAGAAAGGCTCCATAATTGTTGCCTGTACTTTTAACCAGTAAAATTACCTTTTAAGCTTGAGTGCTGTTTACTATCATGAAATTAACGAATTGGAGAAGATTTTGCACACTATTCTCATGTGTATTTCCCTCTTCACTTCCTGTTTAGTGCTACTTGGCCTGATGGCGTCCGTCGCCTAGCAAAATCCTACTTGAAAAATCCCATGATTGTGTATGTCGGCACTCTTGACTTAGCAGTAAGTTGTCCGGTTCTTTTTTGGTTTTTCCCCTTCCTTTTGCAGAAGAACCTACACTTAAGCCAGGAAATTTTCGCTTGTAACTAATTGTATGTAAGTAAATGCACATATCTGTTGTAATCAATCTGAGCTTTCAAGAAACAGCTCCATACTATTTGTTTCAAAGTTTCCTTAAAAGTTCAGAAAAATTAAAAAAGTATTAACTAACACTTTTTCTGTAACAACATCTGGAAGTCTTAGCTCTTCAGTAGGAATCACAGCTGACAAGTATCAGTCATGTTGAATGTTCTGCTTCACAGTGCTGTTTTTGTGTGAGCCCTTGGTTTTGCAGCCTTAATTTCAGTTCAGCAAGTTCTCCTTCCTTACTTGGTTTTCCTTCTGAAGGTCTTCTTCTAATGCATACAGACCCTTAACTGAACTTGTGTTTCCTAACTGCTTCTTTCTCAAATGGGGTGGGAGCTTTGTACTAAACTCTTGGAGGACACTTGTCTAGAGCAGGAAATACTTGTTAGAGTAAGAACTGTCTTTAAAGTCCAAAACTTCTAACGTGGATGTAGTTGCATATTTGTCATTGTTGTGCAGCTATGTGTAGTTGGCTTCAGTACCACCAGAATTAATAGAAGCAGTAGTTCACCCAAGATCTTCGGAAATTTTCCTTTTCAGTTCCACTTTTTTTAGTGATAGTGAATGAGGAAACCTAGTATCCAGTACACTCTTAGGTAGAAAGAGAGGCAAAATGTGCTTTTTTTCTGTTCTGTTCAGAGCTACGCTTTTATCAAAGGACATTTCTTGTCAGAGGACTGGAATTTGAAAGACATCAACTTCTGTTGTAGCTCTCTTCTCTAGGGCATTCATCTCTTTTTACAGAAGCTTCTCTTAATTGAAGAGGTGACATCTGGGTGGGAGGGGGAAGGGCTCCCATGTGGAGAGAGAATCTTTGTGTACTTGAGTCTTCAACTCTCGCCACAAAGATCATGATTCCGTGCCATGAGAATGTCTAGACATTTATTCTACTTATGAGATATACCGTAGACATTCTGTGGTAACTTCCACATGTAATGGAGTAAAGTTTTTAATGAACTGTTACTGGAATAGTTAGAAGTGATAATTTCAAATAGATTTACAGAATCTGCTTTAAAAGCCTGTGATTTCAAGTAAGACTGCCATTGTTCTAACTTGCTCTGGATTAACATAAAATATTTGCAAATTAAAGAACTCCAATCTGTTTTTCACTAATGCTATATTTATTTCACCTCACTAATCTGTACCCTTTAAATCTCTGCAAATAAATGGTTTGGCAAACTGCTTAAAGGTAAATTTTGTTATTCTCCTGAAGCACCTAGGAAATAGAAATCTGCTTTGTTTGAACTCCAAACTGATACATATTAAAATGGTTTTTTGTGGGATCATATGTTATTAGTTTTATAACATGGCAATACGGGAATTAACAGAAAAAAACATTACTCTGTTTCCACCTAACATCCCTTTTTGCTGTTTGACAGGCAGTAAACACAGTACAGCAAAAAGTTATTGTTATCCCTGAGGAAGAAAAGAGAGCTTTCATGCATAGCTTCATTAAGTCCATGAAGCCAAAAGATAAGGTCATCATTTTTGTGGGAAAAAAGCTTACGTATGTAATCACTTCCCAGTATCACATCTGTTTGTTTTTTTTTTTTCCTAATAGAAATATTGAATAGTTTCTTAGTTTACATAATAACTGTCAACTGTAATAGCTCTTGTCCACAATGTGCTGCTAGTAGTATTATTTTTATTATTTATTTCTTCCTTCAGACTGACTGGCAGTTTGTATCTTTTTTAATATCATTAATGGTGGTGGTAAGTCTCAATTTCATATAGTTCAAGTGGGGTGTTTGGATTCTTGGGGATACATGAATATGATACACTGTTTACTTCCATATGCCTCTGGTGCATGCAAAACCTGATTAATGTGGGGGGTGGTCATTGTATCATACTTGAACTTTTTGAGTGAACAACACAAGAATAATCTAGTACTTCTCTAAAATATAAATAAAGGTAATTTCTATGGGGCTTAGACGTCCTTTCCTATTTTATAATAAATACCAGCTGAGCTCAGTAGTGTTTTGTCCTTAAGCACACATTTAGCTTTTGTTGTCATGTCACTGTCTTTTTGATCTAAATCTAGATACTGCACTACTTTCTTTCTTTTTTCCTTTTGTTTTAAGAGCCATTGCTTTATTTCACCCTAGAGCTGATGACTTAGCAAGTGACTTTGGTATCGAAGGAATTCCAGTACAGTCACTTCATGGTAACAGGGAACAGTGTGATCGAGAACAGGCTTTAGATGACTTCAAGAAAGGTGAGTTTGTACTGAAGTACTGGTTTGTTTAGGCCAGACTTTTAAAGTTTGTTGTGTTCAAAACTTGTCTATCTCTAATTGCTGTGTCTCTTGCGTACTATGGAAATAAAAATGTGGAAGAGCTCTGAATTACACGTTTACTTTATTAATTTGACAAACAGAAACACCCAGCAAACAAAGAGGTTGCTCTATAATAAAATTTGGAATGTCTGGGAGTTTAATAATTTGGAGTAAGGTTTATATTACTTTTGACATTTCTGGAAAAGTTGGTGTTGTGTTAGTCTACAGAATGGTAAATTTAAATGTCAGATGATGGTGCTTTCAGTGAAACAGTTCTGCTCCAGATTATGCCAGTAGGGTTATACTTCAGGGTTATGTGGACACTTGCTAATAAAAGACTAGTGCTGTGACAAGAGCATCAGCTGAGAATATAGTTGTTGAAGTTCTTGTTCTTTGGACAGACTCTTTATATCAACTAGGCAGGTTTCTTACTTTTCCTGCACTGTGCTGTTCTACTTGTGAAATGCAAATAACAGTAAAACGACATTTTGGGTGCTTACTTACCAGCTTGTATTTGAAGCTAACTCAGTGTGACATGCAACAAGCATAATTTTACTTTGTGTTAAGAATAGTAAGTGCATTATAAGCTAGAAAACCAATAGAGTGGAGTATGTTTTCTGCATATTCCATAAACTCCCATTCTCTTCCTGTCGTACTTCTTGTAGGCAAAGTTCGAATATTGGTAGCTACTGACTTGGCATCCCGTGGCCTTGATGTGCATGATATTACTCATGTTTTTAACTTCGATTTCCCTCGCAACATTGAAGAATATGTTCATAGAATAGGTCGTACGGGAAGAGCAGGGTAAGTGTTTACCAGAAAATAGTAGTGTATTATCAATGTTTTGTTGTGTTTTATGCACTGCATAGGAGTTTTTCTTGTCAAATTCTAGAGGCTACAGGTGATGTGAGGTGGGGGAGTGAAGACTTCAGTCTATCAAAGTATGTTTCTAAACGCACTGCTTTATGTCTTGAAATGAATTCACTGTTAAATTGAAGGCAAACAAGTTTTATGTTTTTCTGTTATTGAATGAAGGATGTTTGAAAGCTGGTTTAAATATGAGGAAGAATTAGAAAAAATGTCTGCATTGATATTCTGGAATGTTACTTCCTTGTTTGTCTCTTCATGAGCTACTGAGTTATTTAGTTTTCTAGACAACACACTGAACAGAAGCCATCTGCATGGTTTAAAGTCTGCAGCCGATCATGGTGGTGTAGTTTAGTGGTGGGTTTTTGGATGCTGCTTTCCCAGGCTTGTACAAGTGTGATTTTTCTCATTTAATCATTATATGAATGTGTGTCTTTTCATACTTAAATATGTTGCCTTTATGCTAGATTTATTATCTTAAAGTCTAAATTAGTTTTGCATTTGCTCCATTTTAGATGAATTGCTGTATTCTGATTTTTATGAAAGGTAGCTCTCTGTCATGTGCACAGTTAATGCTCAAACCACTTTATTCTACCAGCTCAGTAATACTGCCTAGGTCAGTAGTAAAAGCCTAGTAAGAGTTATTTTGAAGATCAGCAGTTGTTTCCTTCCTTGTTTAGGCGCACTGGGGAGGCAGTAACACTTGTCACGAGCAATGATTGGAAGTTTGCGTCCGAACTGATTGACATTCTGGAAAGAGCAAACCAAGTAAGAATACATTACTGGGTAAGATTTATATTGGTTCTGGGTTAGCACCTGAAGCAGGTCATGAAGCTCTAAGCCTATTTAGACCCTTTTTGGTGAGTGTTTGTGGTATCTCAGGGAAAGACAATGGGTATTTCAGTCTGTCTTGTCCTAGATAGCCTTAGCTGTGTTTTACCTTACAGATGAGTCCCAGTAAGGAACTGTGAACTTTAACCAAAGCCTTCCATGTCCAAAGAAAAAGTAACTAACATATACATTGAGGTGTGCAGAGGAATAATAGGGTCTATTTTATGTCATAGTATTTTATTCCATTTGTATTTCACTTCTGGATGCATTTACCAATGTTCTTGTTTAACAGTGTAAATATTAACAATACTTAGAAGAAGCTCAACTATCTTATCTGTTTATTGTATCTGACAGTTGTGACACCTGCATGTACTTTACCAAGCTTTCTTACTGATGTTTGTAAATAGTATGTGAAATGGAACTGGAATGTGATCTCTTTCTTTAAAGAATCATATTTTTTCTTGATACCATATCTAAGAAAACAGAGACAATTGTGTTGCTGTTTCTTGCTGTAACAAGAAACAATATTTTGCCTGATTTATAGTAAACCCCCAGTTCAAGTCCTGACTTGAGCTGAAATTTTGTTTGTTTGGGTTGGGGTATTTGGTTGGTTGGTTTTTTTGGATGGGAGTTTGAGTACATACTAAATGGATTTTATCTAGGACCTGTGGTTTTTACTCTGGACACTTAATCAGATTTTAAACCCTGGGTTAGGACTTCATCTCAGTCTTCTGGTTTACAACTCTTCTTTGAAAGATACTACGTTGCTTTATTGCAAACCTGCTAAGATGCTTTTGACAGACGAAAAGGAGGGAAAAAAAAGTGTAGAAAGTAGTCACCTAATAATTTCTTCACGTTGCAAATTTGGGGGTTTTGGTTGGGGTGGGGTTTTTTGTTTTTATTCAGAAAATGCAAGAGATGAAACCAGTAATGATACTGTGAAGCTACTTTAGAGGTGCCTTGTGTTTTGTATTCTGAGTTAGTAATTACCATTCAAGCCTTGTTTTCAGCTGCAGACTGCAAAGTTCCCAAACTGGTTTTGGTTTTTTGTAATGTGTGATAGTTCAACTGGGAACGTCTCTGAGTGCAGAGGAGAAAAGAGGAACTCTGAATCCTTTCTTTCAAGAGTTACTATTAGTCACAACATTATTCTCAAACTTAGTTATGTCTGATAGAAGGGAAGTATCCCTACAGACAAGTGTTGGGTTTTTTCCCATGACAATGGAAATACCATTATTTCATTCTTAAAGCATCATGTAAAAGTAAGAAGAGAACTGAAAACAGAAATATTTCGATTTCAAAACAAGTAAGCTGCATTTGTTAGCCAAATGTTCTCTGTGATTTTGAATCTACAGATTATATTAAAAGAGAAACAGGTACAACAAAAAGGTGTCTGTTTCATGTTGAAGAGATCTTTTATATATAAAAGCTTAAGAAGCATGAACAGCTATATTAAGGAAACAGGTGGAAAAATAGTAATCTCTGTAATACCAAGAAAAGCATTCCATGTAAATCATGGCATCTCTATCTTTTTCTGTTTTCTCACTTGGACTACCCTACCTATCTTATATGTTTAGCAGATACCCAGATTGTTCATGAAAAATCTCAACAAGCCACTAGATGATGGATATTATCTTACTGAGATTTTTATGTTTCTGTATCCTCACTTCTTCCCACTCTTGCCTTGTGCTTGCTCAAAAACCACTCTTGCAAGAAATCGTTGCGATTTTAGTTTGGAGTAAGTTATGCTTCAAGCTCTAGGAGAGGATCTGATACTGTGGAAGAAAATCATTCCATGTTTCAACTGAAAAATAACTTTGTCTCATTACTTCTATTGCCACTGATAAGTCTGTAGTGACTTTCAGCTAGAGATACATAATTTTAAACTTTATTTTTAAATAGTGTTTGAAACTTAGGCAGAATAGACTCTTCCAGAGTTGTCATATTCTGCCAGGACAGTTGTTCACCAGTAAGAGCAATTCAACACATAAAACATATACTAGCAAGGTGTCCCTCATGCCAGCTCAAGAAAAAGTTGCTGATAGCAAATGGCAAGCATTGCTCAATCATAAAGTCAGACACAAGAAATGGGAACTAGAGGAATATGACTTCCTGCTCCACCAGTCTTGTTGTCTTGGCTGCATTCTCCACCTGTTCAAGCGTTGCCAAGCCCAGGCACTTTTAGGGAGACTTTAAGGTATTTACATTCGTTTGTACTCTGCTGTTTGCACTGTATTTGTGCCACTGGCAGGCACAAATCACACAGACTGAGCAATCATGTTAGTACCACGTTCACACACTGCCCTCCACGCTGATCAGGAGACTGATTCTGGACGGGGTGACTTCCACTGATGGCCACATGCCATTGCAGACTGTTGAAGTGGGCTGCCTTTGACAGATCAGTGATCCAAGACCTCGTGACAGTACAGTTGCCCGCAGTGCTTTTTGCAGTAAACATTGCATTATTGTAAGCATTATGCCCGACCTGGTTTAAGTCTTGTTAGATACTGCCTTTGTTCCATGAGCAAAAGAATGGTATCTGGGGTTTTTCTTTCATCACTGTCACTCTGCCTAGTAAGTCTGTCTGTAATTCTTCACATCTAGCCTCAGTCGTTAAGAACTCTGAGGTGAGAGTGTGTTGATACTATTCACCTTCTTTTCCAAATAATTACAAACATGCCAAACACCCCTGTGGATCTTAGTAAGGTGCTCTTGTGACCTCCCAGTGGTGGGAGATCTGACCATTTTCTCCTGCCCTTCTTTTCTTGTCTTTTAGCTTTTTTCTAAGCACATGAGAACCATTCCTGTGACAACACTTTCTTTTAAGTCACAAAGTTTCTCTTCAGAGGCTCTTAAAATTTCCATAAGGAATTTAATACAAATTAACATTTAAATGTATGTATATAGTATGATATCACCTTTAAGTGGCACTGGATGTTTTACCAGCTGTTCATTATAACTAAAAGATACATTTCTGTTTGAACTATAATGTTGTAGTTAGCTGTTTATATGTTGCCATCAGATACGGTGATACAAACATAGGTATATTATTGAAAATCCAGACACACTATGATGATTATTTTTCAGTATATTTCAGTACAATCTTATGTAAAAAGATTTCTCTCTGCATTTCTACAGAAAAGAATTTGCAAAGTGACAGGAGCCAGATAAATAATGAAATCAAGTTTGAGAACACACAAATCAATAGCATTCACATAAAGCAGAGTCTAAAAGTTTAGATTTATTTAAAACTCACCATGTTTTTTTGCCTGCTTTCTTATTAGGTAGTTCCTGATAAGCTTGTTGCCATGGCAGAAAGATACAAACAATCACAAATGAGAAAAGAAATTGAAAAGGATATACAAAGACCTTGGAGAAAGCCCTCAAAATAAGTGTAATCCCTTGAAGTTACTGAAACAGAGAATGTGATTATAAGTAGTGTTACTATCTGTGAGCTTGAATGTCTAAGTTTCATGATTGCTTTCCATACCTGTCCTATTTAAACAAACTTCTAAAAAGTGTCTTAGAAAAGAAAACTGGATTAACTTTATATAGAAGTAAATCTGGTTTTGCACTTGGGACACTATTTTCACATAAAAATTAGTTGGGGTTTTTTTTTTTTTTTCTTGTGTGATGTATGAAACTTCTAAAGCCATTTTCTACTGGTTAAAAACAAATATTGTGGCTTTGTTGGTTGGTTTGAGTTTTTTTAGTTAAATGCAGTATTGATATATAAGAATGTAAAAGATAACTTTTCCTTTTATATTCAGAGAACTGGATTATTCATTGAAAGCAATGTTTGTCAATGTAGTTTCAAAATACTGTACCTTTGCCCGGATATGCCACTGGCATGCAGAAGTATTTCTCAGGATAATGAAAACTGCTTGGTTTGCCATTACTTACGTTTGCTGAAGCAAGTTTTCTTTATTCTTATTTAAAAACATAACATTGGAAGTCATTTTTGTTAAGACTTGTGTCTCAAGATTTTTTGAGAGAGGTCTGCCTTTTCTTCTAATGGAGGAGAGTATGACAAGAAGTATGTGTTTGTGGCTAACTGGGGAAGAAAATCAGCTTGTACTCTTGTTTTTGTGGATGTAATATTCTAGCTTAAGGGATAAAACCAGAATTTACTACAGCAATGTCAACAAAGCCATGGAGAAAAGAATACATTCAAAGGCCAGCTTTTATTTCTTCCAGGTAAAGTTGATTCACACTTTACATTTGGATGTCAGGTTCTGTCACACAGACTCCCAGTGATAACGGGATATGTTTTCTCCTCTTAGAAATTTATATGGGAAGGAGTTATTCCTTCATTCAATGCTTGGTCTGAACTTGTGCTTATTTATGTGTCATATGATTAAATAAAAACTAATAAACAAAACTCAGAAAAATGAGAATAATTTAGTAAAATTACTCTCTAAATATTCTTCCCTCTTAATTTGCTCATAATTGAGGTAAATCTGGGCATTATTCAAGCCAATAGGTTATTTTGCCTTCAAAAAGTAGGCTAAAAATATGGACTTCCCATGGCTTCTATAAGTAAAAGCAAAAGATCTATTTATTTGCAGCACAGCAGTTCCCAAATGCTGTGTACTTCTCACCTGCACAATTTTAGTAATAGGAAATATTAAAACTACTTTTTTTTTTCCTCACACACATTACTTCAGCATGAGAAAAATGGATATGAATTTCAATTTCAAGAGTGTCCAATTCATGCTGCATTTTGGTTTTGATAACCTTTTATATCAAGAGTCTTCCTCTTTGATACAGGTTGAAAGATGCATTTCTTTCTACATGATTCATCATACAAATAAATGCTCATTGGCACAATAACATCTACTCTGTTGCAGCGTATTAGGTAACGACTGCTTCAAAGCCCAGTGAAAAGACTGATTTCTAAAGCAATTCTGAAGACTCAGAAAGGATAAGTTACTTCAGAAACTTCATATTACTCTGATAAAATATTCTCTCTCTGCTAACTGTTGCTTGTGATTGTCCTCTGCAAAAGATCTTCATCCACACAGGTGATCTGGAGAAGTTGTTCTGGTTAATGTTGAAGTAACTCCAGTGACTTTTTTCCTTTTGAAAGCAGGAGTGTATTTTGGATATTCTGTATTGCATCTTAGTTTTAAATAAAATTGTCATTTTTTCTGTTATGCAGTCATTGATGCCTTTGTATTTGGAAATACAGAAATTACACATGGGAAATGAACTATTCCAAATTCTTCTATATGTTCTTAGTATACCTTGAAGACATTTTGATGGTGATATCTACATTTGGATAGGCAAAATAAATATTACTTAAAACATTTCTTTTAAGAGTTATGGCTAAGCAGTGTGGCCAAAGCATGCATTTTTGTCTTCATGTTCCTGATTTTATTTTGGTTTGGTTTTTGTAGTACCACACTATTGAAGAGTCGTTTATGGTGCAGAATTTTTTGTTTTAAATATGCAAGTTTACATGATATTATTGTGAACAATGTTCTTAATAATTCTCGTGAAATACTGGGAATCCATTGTTCAATTCATGGCTTATTTTTCTTGAAAGGAAATGATGTCTTGCTTTATCTTCTAGGCTGAACAAGTTGTATTGGGGAATAAAAAAGTGAGTCAGCTGAGACTTTTGCAGACAACCCACAAAAAATTTCAGACATTGCTGAAAGCAATGATCCAGGTCTCCCAAGTGCCACTCTGAGTCATTTGGCCACGTGACACAGGAGTGGAAAAAAGCAGTTTTGACATGATATGAACAGAATTTTTCCAATTCTTTTGGATGTTTCATTTTAAGTTGCTCTAGAAGGTACTTCAGCAGCTTAAGACAACCTTTCCTGTTAAAGAAAATAAGAATGGATTAGGTACCTTCTCCATAGTTCTAAGTATGTGGTTCAAGTATTTAAACACAGTTATGCATTAATTCTGTGGTGACTTTCTTGATTCAGTACAAGATGTAATTGGCAAACCAACTTCTTAGTTTACTTGTTAAGGAGATTTTGTACCTCATGTGGGTTTTGTTCTTCTGTGTTGAAGAAATGTGGAAGACAGTTCTTACAGAAATGAAAAATCATTTATTCATCTTGATCTCATTCAGTAGTTCTCTCACCATCATTTTAGAAATTACCTTGATATGAAGTGTAATTTTGCTCAGAAAGTGGAGTCATCACTTTTTTAAGCTGCTTTTTCTAAACAGGACTGAATTTGGAAAAGATAATTTAACAAGTCACATCTTTTTGCATTCTAAGGCAAGTCTGGAGTGTAAACCAGCAAGGTGATTGTTTCCACCTTTTGTTAGGTAAATGCAAGTCAGACATTCAGCAAGCACACGCAGTGTTGCATTGCTGTAGAACAATTATGCCTAAAAGATTTATTCTTGCTTCGTGTTATATTACTCTTACATCAAATTCTTAAATGCTAAACTGAAACAGTGTTAGACAGTGCTAGCCCAGCTCACACAGGCCTAAAGTAAAATATTCCTGTGAAATACCAACCTACAGCACTTTGGTCCATCGGATTCACAACATGTCTTTGAGTTGCCGTGGTTGTTTATCATGTCCTTTTCAATATGCGAGAAGGAGAGCCGCCAGGTGTTTCCTGAAGTAAAGCACAAGACTCTTAAATGGTTACACTGCACTAACCATCAGCTTCTGTAGCTAGGAAAAAATCCCAATTTTGTAATTGACTTAAATACCAGCAATTTTTTTGCACCCACTAAAAAAAAAATCTTAATTCAGTGAATGCAGTTAGTTCCTCCTGAACTCCCCAGCTGCTTCACAAAGACAATTAGAATGTAATTAATATAGACATAGTTAATTATTTGAATGCTTTAAATTCCTAAGGATGTTTGAATTTACTTCAAGCTTAATTCTGAACTTCCCTGGATTTGCTGAACATGATTTAGGGAACTGTATTATTCATAGAAATCTACTACCTTTGAATGTCTGTACTCTTACTGTGTTCTCTGGGTTTTCTTTGTGCAAATAATAGGTTTGTGAGTTTGTTTCAGGTAAGGTGACTGTTCTAAAACACTTCTTCTGCTCGTGCTTCCAAAAATAATGGCTAACGTAGCTCAATGCCCTGTTTTTAACACCAAGCAATCACTTTTGTCTTCCTTGCGTGAGTCAGCTGTTTCCCTTGCCTGTTTGGCTCAGTTACTCTTTGCATTTAATTTGCACAGGAAGAGATTGCCAAATAAACCAGTACTGCTGTACTGGGTTTTTGATAATATGGGCATGCTAATTTAATACCAGATTGCTTGAAATCTTTTTGCTGCAATAATCAGTTACCATAATGCAGTGATACATCAGAATGTTTTCTGCAAACTAATGTATGTGACAGTGGTCTGGAAGAAAAAATGTTGTAGCCATACCAGAGTTCAATGAGAAATAATGTATCTTGATAGGAAACAGTTTGCTTCCTGCAGAAGTATCTGATTTGTGGATGTAGTCACATGTACAGGGGTGTTCCCTGCGTTTTTAGCAACTTACTTCTAATTTCCTTAAAAGAGTGCATGCTGCTATTAAGTAAGAGTGCTAGCACAAGGGAAGGCCCATAGCCATGTGTCTGGATGGAGTGGATTTAATATAATGCTCTTACTAATGATCAGTATACAGCCTGGTAGGGTGGGTTTGTATTTACATTTCAGTACAGGACAAGCAGTACCACAGATCTGATGCTTTAAAGAGGGATTTCAGTTGTCTGAGCTGGATCTATCCAGGATAAGGTATCTTGAAGGCAGAATACTGAACATGATCTGGATACCCTTTCTATAGCACTTGTAAATGATCAAGTTGTAGAGAAGATACTTCATAAGTTATTATTGTCCATATTTGAGATACCTCTTAGAACTTTTTCTCTTTTGTTTTGCTTGGCTACTAAATAAAGTGATCTAAATCTCATATCTCTCTTGACTTTTGTTCCCAGCCATTGTTCAATTTTGAGGCCGCCCTGTGTGCTGAGGGGCCAGCTATGCTGAGCCTCCAAAGTCAAGATGATGTCCACTGATATTTCTGATGGAGGATTCTTGATCTGAAGAGTTACTGCAGGGCTTCCAACCTTTTTCCTTGCCACAGTGACTTCCACATCTAGTAACAAAGAAAGTGATATTTCATGTTAGATAGATAGATTAGATAGATGAAACCTTTTTTTGAAGAATGTTACATTTTTTATTAAAGAGCTCATGAGCAATCAGAAACAATACCTAGGTTCAATCGCTCATTCTTTATCCTACAGGCTATGGATGTTAAATAAAACATTGAGAAGGCCTGTTGAGGAGTTCTCTGAAATAGGGAACACAGTGTGTTTGCTTGATTTACTGTCTAAGAATTCAAAATGTAGTAATGTTTTTCAGTGAACTGCTTCCCTGTTGAAAACACACAGTGAACAGATTTGGCCACAATGTTTCTGAAGATTTTGGGGAAAAATAACCCTAAAAGGGGATATGTTTTCTGTATTAAAATATTAGATACTGTATAAAAGAAAGCTCTTTGTTTTGCTACCAGTTCAGCAAATGGCTCTTTGCACACTCCAGATAAGATGCAAGATGTATAGGTCACGTAGGAAATACCAAACATGCAATAGAACTCTTAATGTTTATTATTTTCATACAGAAAATATGCATAGTGGAGTTAATAACATAATAAGATCAGCTATGATGTATTTGTGATTCTTAACACAAGAGCAAACTTGAGATACTGGGGACAGCAGGGGTGACAGCTCCATTGGCACAGAGAGACAGGACTGGCAGGAAAATACATGTTCTTAACAATAGGGCAACACATATGCACGATGTAACTGGATTTTTAGCACTTCCGCTTGAACCTTACTCTCTCAATACTAACCTTTAATGTTTTTTACTTCCTGTTTAATAATTTCTCTTAGTGTTTGAAGCATTTTAAAGGCTGATAATTTTCCATCTTCATCTAAAAACTTCAAAAAACCCTTTTCTTTTGGAGTTCTTTTGAATGATACATAATAATAAGCTCCAGTATCATCAGACTCGTCCAGCTGAATCCTTTCAACGGGCATTACAAGCATAATGTCAAACTCATTTGGTTCAGATATCTGCAAATATGAGAATACAACAGTCAACCTGCAACTTAGGAGAATAAAACCTGAGATTTTTATACCAGTTGTGGTTTTTATCTACCTTGGTGTACTGATCATGTCTGATGTGAAATATGAGTTTATTTCTGTGGTATTGCAAGATTACCGTGCATTGGGGTGGAAAATAGCAATTTGCAGCTTACTTCCCAGCTCTCCAACTTATTAATTTTTAAAGATAGTTTTAAGATTCTTGAGCTGTTCTGAATAATTAATGCATAAATGTTGGATTCAGTCGTCCTTTTGCAGATAGGAATCAACTAAGGAAAAAAAATGCATTGCTAGGTCTGAAGCTGGTTTTAGAGAGTTAAAAATAAAGTGTCCCCATGTTTAACTTTGTTTCAGTCTGCTGGAACTAGGAAAAAAGGTACTGGTTAATCATAGAAGGTGAAGAGGTTGGAATAAACCCTAGAGATAAAGCTAGTCCTGATCCACCCTGCCCTGGGCAGGGATACGTTCCACTAGATCAGGTTGCTCAAGGCCTTATGCAACCTGGCCTTGAACACTGCCAGGTTTGGAGCATCCACAATCTCCCCAGGCACCCTGTACCAGTGTCTCACCACCCTCACAGTAAAAAAATTCTAACATCTAATCTTAATTTTCCTTCTTTCAGCTTGTATCCATAAGTCCTGCTTTTTGAAGAAAAAACAGGAAATAAAACCTGGCCCACGGCTTCTGGTGCAGTGCTATTCCTGACTGGTCCTGTTGTTAGACCAGGCTCACCTGTGTGCTGTGCAAGGACAGGGCTTTCTGCGGCTTGAACGCGAGTCCTGTTCAGGTAGCGTCTCTGACTGAATGCACATAAGTACACCATTCAGCAGGTTACTGATCATTCTATAATGCATTGTGGTTACTTTACAGAGTCGTTCTTAGTTTTAACTCGTCGGGAAGGGCCAGCTAAGAGCTGCTCTCGCGCGGCAGGAGCAGCGCAGGGCGCGCCCGCGCGAGCCGCCCGCCCGCTGCCGCCGCAGCCCGGCGGGAGAGCGCTGCCGGCGCCCCGACACCCACCTTGACGCGCTCGTAGTAGCTGCCGGCGCTCTGCCGCTCGATGGAACTGAAGCAGCCGTCCTTGCCGCGGATGGCCTGGACCAGGTGCGCGATCACCCTGTTCACCAGAGTCGCCGCCTCGGACACGTCTCCGCGGGTCAGGCTGAGCCGCGACAGCACCTCCCGGAGTCGCAGGGCGTCCACCGCCGGCGGGGGCGGCAGGCCGGGGCCGCGAGTGCCCCGTCGGGCACCGTCGGGACGCTCCGCGGGGCCGCGGGGGCTCTGGCGGCCGGCGCTCTGCTCCGCGGGGTGGGGAGCGCCTCTGCGCCGCCCGCCGCCGCGCCCGCGGGCAGCTCCCGGGCAGCGGGGGCTCGCCGTGCCGGGCGGCCGCCCCGGGCGGGGGGTCCGTCCGTCCGCGGGGCCCGGAGGGTCGCGGCGCCGCTCGGGCATTCACCCGCGACGCGGCCCCGCGCGGGGCTGCGAGCTGCGCCCTTCCCCGCGCCCCGGCCCCGCGGAGCTGCGGGACGCGTCTCCCGCCTGGCCCGCGCTCCCCTGCCGCCCGCGCTGTCCATGGCCGCCGTTCCGTCTCCGCACCCGCAACACGGCGAGCGCGCCCCCGCGAGAGACGGGGTTCCCGCCTCTGGCTTCAGCCGAGTTCCTCTTCCAGGCAGCGCGCCTCCCCTAGGAAACGAAACCCAGCGAGCGGGGCGGAGGCGAGGCGCTGCCCGGCGCTGCCGAGTTCAGCCGGGCACGAGAAAGCTCCGGCAGCAACAGCCAGGCTGCAGCCTCCCTCCAATCCGCGTGGAGCGTTTTCCCGCTCCCGGGCGGCTCCTCCCTCCCGCCCGCGGGGCGAGGGCACGTGAGCACCGGCACGGCCCGGCTTTTCCAGCCGCGCGGGGCGAGAAGACGGGCGGCCGCGGGGAGGCGCTCGGCCCCGCCGCTCCCGCCCGGCCCTGCCTTTCGCTCCGGGGCGGAGGAGCCGCGGCGGCGCTCCCGCCCCCTGCTCGGGCTGCCGGGAGGGCCGGCCCTGCCGCCATGTTCCTGCGCAGCGGCTGCCGCCGGCTGCTGCTGCCCCCAGCGCCTCGCCCTGGGCACCGCCAGGCGGGCAGCGAGGTCGGGGCGGCGGCGGCGCCGCGCTACGGACGTGGTGGTGATCGGCGGGGGCCATGCGGGCACGGAGGCGGCGGCGGCGGCCTCTCGCGGCGGGGCCCGCACGCTGCTGCTCACGCACAGGATCGGCACCATCGGTACCGCCGCGGGTGCCCGGGGTCTCTACGGCGTGGGGAGCGGCGCTGAGCCGGGGAGGTCGCGGGAGACTTTGTGCGGCGGCTGTGCTGAGGGTGTCCCTGTCTCCCTTACTCAGGGGAAATGTCGTGCAACCCGTCCTTCGGCGGCATCGGGAAGGGGCACCTCATGCGGGAGGTGGACGCCCTGGACGGGCTGTGCGGCCGCGTGTGTGACCGCTCCGGCGTTCACTACAAAGTGCTGAACCGCCGCAAGGGCCCGGCCGTGTGGGGCCTCCGCGCACAGATCGACCGCGGCCTGTACAAGGAGAACATGCAGGTGAGGGGGCCGCGCCGGGCGGCTCGGCGGGCGGACTGCCGGGTGTCGGAATACGCTGCTGAGCTTTACGAAGGAAGGGGCTATGTTTTGCTTTTCATTATTTGCCGAGCAAACCTAGATGCCGTATTGTTTGGTACTTAGATGCAGTGTAAGTTGTTGGAGCTCAGCATAGTTTAAAAAATTCTCCAGTGTTCTAGATAGAGGTCAGGCTTCATGGCCAATTAGTTTATTTGAGCTAAAACTTTATGTGAATGAAAACTTCTACATGATAGATCAGGACAGTACCATAACTGAGTGTCTGCCAAATGACCTGGTAAGAATGGAAGCGAGTAGTAGATGTTTCAGAAGTCAGCAGGGTTCGGGATTGCCCATATGTCTCATAACTTCCTAGATTTTTGCAGTAACTCCTTTCACGACAGAAAGAAATCCTTAACACACCACTGTTGACAGTTCGTGAGGCATCTGTGGAGGATCTTCTCTTGACAGAACCAGAACCAGGCCGTCCTGGGAAATGCCAAGTCACAGGAGTTGTTCTGGGTATGTGCTAGTAACTCAGTTAAGTGCCTTCCGTTACTCCACACTAGGAGCAGCCTTTGGGGTAAATATTTCTGATTCACCAATGAGGAAGATTAATTATACAGTTCTAATTCATTAGTGAGAAAGATTAATTAGCCAGTAGAGCTGGTTTAGGCGAAGTGTGAACTAAACCAGGTTAATATGTGTAATACAAAGTAATACAATGTCAAAAATACCTGGATTGGTAGTATACTGGGACATTAACTAAGTTCATTTTCTTCAGGTTAGTGATACTGAATTCCATGCTGTGTTTTGAGATTTTATTTGGTAAACGGTGTATGCTGCCCTCAATGTTATTAACATGGGGTCCTGTTATTAACAGACTTGTACTTCATTACCCCTTGCTGTTTTAACAAAAAAGCTTTCTGAAGTAAAGGCCTGGATATGGATTTTTTCCAGGAGTGGCTTTTCTTTGTTAGGGGTAACTTGATTAGGAATAATAAATATACAGAAATTACTACATGCTGCTTAATTGTAGTTATTACCGTTGGTGCTTTTATTACTGGAATGCTGGTATTGTTCTGTAACAGAAGACAGATAAACCCTCAGTGAACACTGTTAGTCTAGTTAGACAGAAACACCAGAATCCCAATCTTTGTTGGTACTAAAATGTGTACATCTCTGAAAACTTGCTGTTTCAGGGGATGGGAGCACAGTATGTGCCAGGAGTGTTATCCTGACCACCGGTACATTTCTGAGGGGTATGATCCACATCGGACTGGAGATGCACCCGGCAGGGCGGCTGGGGGACCAGCCAGCCATCAGGCTGGCTCACACTCTGGAGAAACTGGGATTTGCTGTGGGCAGGCTGAAGACCGGGACACCACCCCGACTTGCCAAGGATACCATTGACTTCAGTGGTCTGGAGGAGCGTGCAGCTGACAACCCTCCTGTGCCCTTCAGCTTCCTCAGCAAGGCTGTGTGGATCAAGGTGGGATAGCAGCCATCCAGTACACATAGAGCCAGGTGGGGAGTGGGTCTGGGAATGTCATGCTCGTAATCAGTCAGGGAGCTGGTGGCTGGGAAAGGCCGCTGGGGTGTATTTGTACTGGATGTGTTACGTTTCTGAGGACTGTCAATGCAAGGGAGAAGCTGCCTGTGTTCTTTTGAAAGCAAATACTGTTTTACTTTCACTTCTCAACTCAAGAACTTAACTTTCCTTCTGGGGTCAGACTGGTGTGAAATGTGATACTGGTGCTAGTATTCTTCATGTGCTGGTTACATGGGTGGTTTTACAAAATCTTCCAGTATTACATCTGTATTGTGGAGATTGACAGTGTCTTGCTTCTTAGTTTAGCTCTGGAATAAGGTTAAAATGTTGAAATTAGAAATCATTAATAGTACTGACTAGGGAAGAGAAAGGATGGATTTAGCCACAGAACTCAGAGGTGGCAGGGTAACAGTAATGTAAAAGCAGAAGAGGTTCAATTTTCTGAAGAAAATCTTGGAAAATGGGCTATTTTTACATTATGTAATTAAACAGCACAGAATTAAGTATCAGGAGTTAATTTGCCCCAGAGGATATAGGAATTGCAATAACCTTTTATAATCAGGATGGGGCAAAAATAGTATCACTTGAAGTCCTTGGTACGTGTAGGAGAGGTTTTGAAATGAAGAGTTTTAAGTCTAACAGCAAAAAGCTGTTAGACAAATATTCCTAATAACAATTTTGAGTCAAAATTGGGAACGTATCAGGAATTTATTTGCCACAGACATGTTCAAAGAAACAACAATTGTCAGACATCCAGGATTTTTTACAGACGCTCCCAGAAGTCTGCCCAATTTACTGCATCATGGTATAAGTGTTTATAGCTGTTTTATCCAGCTAAACAGTGCTTTATTGAATTTGCTGTCCTGGTTAGACAATTACTGTTGATTAAGTTTTCTGGGGTGTACAAGCCTATGAAGTGGCTCCCTTACTGTACCTCCAATGTAGTAATCGAGTTTTCTGGGGTATATAGGCTTTTGACTCCTTAACTTTCTCAAGATATGTTTCTTGTCCTATGGCATCTAAGTCATCTGTAGTTATATGATAACCATTAAACAATTATTTATTGAATTTTGTTCTTCAACTTTTGATTAAATTCTCTAAGGGATATGGATCCGTGGAGTTCCTTTCTGCAAGTGCAGTGAGATGATTTCTCTGGGTTTTGTACTGACACTCAGCCAACACAGATCTAAATCAAAACCACCTAAAATCACAGTCAAACTTTTCCTTAACTAATTAAACATAGTTCATCATGAAATTTTTGTAAAAAATCACAAGAGTCCTGGCTAACTAATATATAACTCACTGACCGTTTTTATAAAGAGTTACGGTGCTAGATTATCATATTTGGAATGTGAGTCTCTTGACTCTTTTTCAGAAAATCAGTGGAATACTTTACATGGTGAGGTTTTTTCCAAACTTTGAATTTTTCATGTTGATTGCAGAGTTCTGAGGTTTGTTTTTTTTTTCCTCTCCAAGAGATTCTTTTGGTTTTTCTTCACTAAACTCTTTTAAGTGGCTGTTAGCTGTAGGGTCAGCATTTACTCTTCTAACTCCAGAGCTTTTGTTTTCCTGTGATCAGTGTGAATGCTGTGCTATAACATGCTGGTTTAATGGGAATATCCACCCTGTAATTAGGAATAGAGCGTATAGGATAGAACTTGAATTCCGGATTCCCAAGTTCTGTCCTGTTCTCAGTCTGGTTTTGGGCGTGTTGCTCAGGCTCTCTGATCGCTTGTGTTCAGTCTGTACAGTGGGTATGACCGCACTGCTGGCTGATCCCAGGAGGGAAAGATGGCCATCATGGAAAAGGTCTTGGTGATCTCAGAATTGTTCAGTAAGGATATGGTGTTGTGACCACATTAACTTAGGCCGAGCTTTGGCCTCTTCCAGCCAGAAGATCAGCTGTCCTGTTACCTGACTCGCACTAACCTGAAGGCCCAGCAAATTATCTGCGATAACCTCCACCTGAACAACCACGTCAGGGAGACCACCAGGGGCCCGCGGTGAGTGTGGCATCACACAAGGCTCTCTAGGGGGCAAGCTGGTGGTCTCTTTGGAGCTGTGGGTCTCTCCTGCTTTGCTTCTGGGAAGTTACATTTTCTCCATGTCAGGTCGTGCTCATGGCTGTTTACTGTTGCAGGTACTGTCCCTCTCTTGAATCAAAGGTGCTGCGCTTCCCAAACCGAGAACATCAGGTGTGGCTGGAGCCCGAAGGCTTGGAGTCCAACATCATTTACCCCCAAGGCATGTCCATGACACTGCCACCTGAGCTCCAGGAGCAGGTGATCAAATCCGTCCCAGGCTTGGAAAAAGCTAAGATGCTACAGCCAGGTGAGGGAGCTGAATAGTTTTAAACCTATTGGTCATATTTATTTACTAGTTAATGAAAAGCAGGTTTTGTTTAAAGCGTAGCAAAACAAAGGAAATACAAAGCAAACTAATTCTTGGATGCAGGGATTTTTCCTTGTTTGTTCGGGAATCATAAATAAAATTGATAAGCTGTTCTGCTCCATTGATTGCCTTGACAATCGCTCCTGTAACATCTGTCTTGTGGTGTGTCACAGGCTATGGGGTACAGTATGACTTTTTAGACCCCCGACAACTGACCACTTCTCTCGAGTCGCGTCTTGTTCAGCGTCTCTTCTTTGCAGGCCAGATAAATGGCACAACAGGCTATGAAGAAGCTGCAGCTCAGGTGGGCAAATTTGACTGTTATATATTCAGCACTCAGAAAGGGATATTGCCTTGGTCTTTGTGAAGTCTTGCTAGGCCTGTTTTGTGCTCATGAGATGTTCTTACGTTTGTTGCTCACCCTAATTCCAGATTTGCTCAAGATATTTTTATTTGTGTCTGTACAAGTATCTGCAGTTGTTATCATGAAGGGTGCAGTAACAAAAGTAATTGAAAGCCCTGTTAAGTGTTTCAGCATGAAGACTGTGCAGTGGGTATAATTGAAAACGTGGGAATTGTCTCCAGACGCATCAGCAGGGGCCAAGAAGCCCTTCAGACACTCATAATGCTGCAAGACGGAAGCTGCCTGGATTACTGGCACAGACTGTTGCGTTTTCCTGGGCATGGTTGGGCATGTGAGCCTGTGGAGGCAGATGTGCTGATGTTTCTGCTAAGAGGAGACCAATGGATGTGTTTGGTTTGTTCTGCCTGCGCAGGGTGTGATTGCTGGGATCAATGCTTGTCTGCGGGTTCGTGGCAAGCCCCCATTCACCGTCAGCCGCACCGAGGGCTACGTGGGTGTGCTGATCGATGACCTCACCACGCTGGGCACCAGCGAGCCCTACCGGATGTTCACCAGCCGCGTGGAGTTCCGCATGTCCCTGCGGCCGGACAACGCTGACGCCAGGCTCACCCACAGAGGTGCTTTGCTGTGGTAGCTCTTGCAGTGACCAGCCCTGCCTGGCTGTAGACCTTTGTCTCATACACCATCTGTCTCTGCAGGCTTTGAAGAAGCTGGGTGTGTGTCACAGCAGCGATACGAACAAGCAGTTAAGATGAGAGCTGCATTAGAGGATGGGATTGCAACACTAAAATCACTTCAGTTCAGCATATCCAAATGGTCCCAGTTACTACCAGAAGTTCCCATCAGTAGCAATCGCAGGTCACCTGTCAGGTAAAGGTTACAGCTGGAGCTTTCTGGTTTGACCTATGCTTGCTTTAGTACATCCGGCTAATGGTTTCACAGCATTTGTCCATCCTTCCTGAAGCTGGCAGTACTCCAAGGTTCCTACTTTACCACCTTCAGGGGACACACATCTGATGTTTGCCTGTAGAATTAGTATGGTATTGGTGTTCTTAGTATTCCACGCTTGCTGTTGCTGACATGTGCTCTCAAAGCAAGGGAGCGCTCCACTGGCCCAGACACTTCTTGCTATCCTTACACAAGTCACCAGCTGGTGACGGTTTTGCAGTAGGTTGCAGCTTTGCTAAAAGCTTGGTAAAGCAGCAGTTGATTTCAGGCTGGTGTCAGGTGGTAGCTGTTCTTGTACACAAAGGCCGTTACTTCCCTTACCCATACTTTATCTCGTCTTTTCTGTTGTTTTAAATCAGTGACTAAGACCTGGCTGACAGAGTCTGTGTGAAAGGTTTCCCTTGGTACCCTTGTCCTTGTCCCATCTGTCTTGCTGTAATTTTATGGGAGGAGTCTCTCTTCGAGAGTTTAGCAGCTCTTCTGTGTACTGAGAGGAGATAGTAGTGAATTGAGCTTGGCTCTGCAGTTGTTCTGGCTTATGCTAAGTACTTTATAAGTTTGAGCTGGGAACAGCCATTAGTCTGCCTTACAAGTGTGACTCCTTTGTACCATAAATGTTTACTCTTCTTCTCCACAGTGCCTTTGATATCCTTCAATATCAAGATGCCAACATGGAGATTCTGGCAAAGGCTGTCCCAGAGCCCCTGGGCAAGCTTGCTCAGTGGAAAGAACTGGCAGAAAGATTGAAAATAGAAGGTAGAGTACAAGGGTTAGGCTCTCTCATGGTGATCTGCATAGGTTTGTTCAGTAAGGGGAGAGCAATTGTCCTAGTGTGTTTTATGTTGCTGCTTAGAGAAATGAAACGCTCTGATCAGAGTGTGAACTTTTTACCATAAGCTGCAGCCCTTTCTGTGCACCAGTGTTTCACTCTTTGGTGGGTAAGATCACTCTTTGGGTTTTTTTCCTCTTTACTGACCCATCAAATAGACCATCCTGTGTTGGGATGAGAAGATACAAACAACCCATGTATCTAAATTCCCGTAACAAATCAAAGAGTATGACTTCTTCCAAAGCAGTGACGCGAATTAGACTCTATAGTCTGTGGGGCTGGAAATTTCCTTAGGAGCTTTTGACCATCTCAGTGGAATTGCTCACTGTGCTTCCAAGACTTCTTGCAAGTGACTTATTTCACGTGAATATCTATTTATATCTGGTTTTCTTGTTCCCCTGATCACCACAGCTGCTTATGAGTGGTGTGTAGTCAGTCAGCAGCAGGAAATAGAAGAAGTGCGTCGTGACGAGGCGCTCCAGCTGCCAGACGACCTGGATTACTTTGCCATTGATGCCTCACTCTCTGCAGAGGTGCGGGAGAAGCTGGACTCAAACCGCCCGCAGACGGTGAGAAATTCAGCCACAGCAGGGCTGAGCAGCAGTGAAATCCCTTCTGTCTTCTCAAGGGGCGTGGGGGTGCAAGAATCAGGGAAAGGAATACCCACAGGTCTTGATCTCATTTCTCACTAGCTCCAGTGTGTAGGTTTGGTGGTGGTTAACTTGTTCCTGTCTCCACATGCAGATTGGTGCAGTCAGCCGCATCCCTGGAATCACCCCAGCTGCTATTGTTAACCTGCTAAGATTTGTGAAAACCAATCACCGGAAGACAGAGAAGCTAAAAGCTGGGCCTCAGGCTGGGGAGTATTTCCCAGGGAAAATGTACTCAGACAAAGCAGCTTCACAAAGACCGATTTCTGCAGAGTTTTCTGAAGAGGAGACAAAGTTTGTTAAAACACCTTTGTAGAGAATGGCACCGATCCTGCCAGACTTTGTGGCAAGATCCCCTGTGCTCCTGAGCCTCTTCCCAGATGACACCCATGCTGGCCAGATCCAGAGCAGTTCCAGCTGGGTTCTGTGGCATTGTCATTGCATAGAACGAAGATGATGAATGCACAAAGTAAATGCTCAGAAACCTAAATACAGCCTGTGATTTTGCTGATGCAAATGGAGAGACGGGAGAACTGCTTTTAAAATTCCACTCATTTGGAAGACTTCAGATAGTCAAAATCTGCATCTTGTGAAGGACAGTGTTTAGCTCTTCTGAAATGAGTAAGAAGTGTTACCATGCTAAGCCCATGGCGCACAAGAGGATTGGAGCTGGAAAGTGTGTTCCATTGAGTTCAGTACTTGTGTTCATAGCTGTGCAGTGACTGTGCACTGGCTGGTGTCAGCCACTAGGAAACACTTGGCTGTGGAAACATGTGCCACATGAATATTTAAATTTACATAGGAGACTGAATGTAAACACCACATCCTGAAGCTGTTTTTCTCTTTTAAAATAAATAAAGCTTAGCTTGTAACTTCCTGAAGAACTCGGTTATCACTTTGCTTTCAGCAGGGCCTTGCCAGTTCACCAGATCACAGTTCCCACACGTAAGGTGGGCTGAGATTCACTACAGAGCTGGGGAGGCAGCTGGACAAGGCTGGGAGCTGAGGAGGGTGAGGGACATACAGGAACCTGCCCCCTGGACCTCAGCCCGGGCACTGTGAAGCTCTGTCTGAAATGCTGGGGGCTGGAGGAGTGGGTCCCAAGGGTTTGTCATCAGCACTGGTCCTGCAACTGAGAGGAATAGAACTTTGATTTGAGCAAGATCCAAGTCAATTGGGTCAACTGGGCAGTTGAGCAGTTGCTTGCCAGAAATGGATTCAAGGTGTTGCTGTGCACCTGCCAAATCCTTGCTTGAGTCGGGCAGCAGTCTCTGGTGCTGGTCTCATTTCTGAATATCCTCTGGCTTCAGAACACATTTTGTTGCAGTTAAATCGGAGGATCTTACAGGTTGGAAAAGACCCTTAAGGTCATCGAGTCCAACCGTGACCCAAATAGATAGATAGATAGATAGATATCTGTCATTTTGGAATTACGATTCTGGAAATTTCTCTGGTGTATTTGCTCTGGGTGAGGATTGCTTTTCTGTCCAGAGAAAGGAGTCAGAGCAAATCCTTTTTGTTGAGACTCTGTCATGCAGCAGGAGGATGAGCAGAGTTTGCAGCTTTGTTTGGGACATCATCCATCTACCTGGCTGTCACCAGCCACTGGCTTGTGTGGAAGAGCTTTAGACATGTGATCTGTAGGTTGGTTCATGCCAGAATGGCTTGGGAAAGCTAACATCTACGTGCCCCTTTATATTTGTGGCCTGTTTTCCTTCAATCCTTGTTGGCTCAAAGATTTACTTCAACCTTGCAAGCCTTAAGTTCAGCATAAGAAAGGCAGGTGTGCTTTCTGTGGTGTAATTTTGGGTCTAGGTATGGTGCCTATGGAATTCCAGCTATGTGAATCCAAAAAAATCCTTAATCTGTCTATTCAAAGAGGCAGAACTTCCAGTCAAGAAAGTTGTATGCTTTCTTCACTGCATTATGTTTGTATTATGTTTGGGTTTGATGCACTGGTATCTGTAAAAACTTAGATCTAGTTTGTAGGGCCTAGGAAGGAGGCCCTATTGATACCTTCATCCTCTCACTTTTAATCCGATTATGCAGTCTCAAAACTGCATTTCCTAGTCCTTGTCAGCGGTCATTTGACAGGACTATTTAGCTTTCAATAATATGTACCTTTAAAGGCAAGTACCTTGCTCCCTGCTACAAAAGGAAACACTTTCCTCAGCTTTCCAGGCTAAATTTATTTCAGTGCTTCTGGTCTCACACATGCAGCATAAATGAAAGCGTGATTCCACTGAGCTGGGCTGCACCAGTGTCAAAGGAAGAGCAGAAGGAGAGGACTTCTGCATTTCTTACCTTTAACAATTTAATAATGCACAGCTGTGGTCTAAGGAGGGGGGAGGAGTTAACTTCAGGGGAAATTGAAGTCAGAAGCACATGGATGCATGGCTTCCCAGCAGATCTTCTGTACTAACTGCTTTTTCTGTTTCAGCATGAAGTGGGTCTTTGGCCACTGGTGACTTCCCCTGTTAAGACAGGGTGTCTTCTGTTCACCTATGTAGGTTAATGATGTCCATATTTGCTGAAATGGAAAACCTGGCATATGCACAAGTTTGAGGACTGGCTGTCCCTCAGGTATTGGTTTTATGAGAACAGAACTTGCCACAATATTTTGTGCTGGTTGAACAGTTCTTGTTTGAGATGACTTTTAACGTGAAAAGAAATCATTGCTGCAAGCAGTTCTATTCATTTTGTTAAGAAAACCAAGCACAGAAAGGCTGAATAATCTGCTGTAAGTAGCATGGGCAGATAGGAGGGACACCTTGTGCCATCTGGTTTCTAACCACTGGGGATTTGTTACAAGGCCCAAGGTTTGGTTTTTACATGAAGACAAAGTGAGCTTAGACCCTCACAGGTCCTGTGGCCTTGCTAGGGCTGACAGGACGGGAAGGGCAGAACTGGAGGAGCCTGCTCTTGACACAGCCGTCTGCTTTTCCTTGTCTGTGCAATAATGAATGGCACTTTGTTGTCCTGTAATCCTTGCTGTGACCAGGCAAGCAGTGAGGGAGGGTGTGTGGTGAGGTTGACCTAACTTTCTGCACATACCAAGTGTCTTTGTGTTCCCTGCTTCAATGTGTATGTCTCTTTTTCCCTCCTGCAGAACACAGGCCTGGTGATCAGCACTTTTTCCTCCAATCTCTACCATTCTATCTTATCCCAGATTTTTAAGACAGCTTCTTCCCTACTCTAGTTTTCATTTCATATGGTAGTTGAACTGAGCAGTTTCTTCATCTTTTCTTTATTTCTGCCTGAGAGATGAAAGCAAGAGAAAAATGGAAAGATATTTTATGCTAGGAGACACTAAAAGATGCAACCTTAGATGGTCTCAGTGCTGCTGGGATGTTTGCAATGGTGCAGCAGTGTCTGCTTGTCTTAGTCCCCCACTTGGCTGGCCCTTGGCAAGCACATTGTGCCTCCCAGTTGTGCACTGCCCTTGCACTTTGTTAACTAACAGTCTTCACGTGCAGTGGTTTTAAACACTATGGGGTTACCAGCTTTGATGATTATGCTTCCCAGGTTGTCTTCCTCAACCAGTGACAAGTATCTCAGGATGTCATTTAGTGGATGCAGGGAGGAATCTACTGTCCCCTTGGAGATACTGTTTCCACCAAGAAGGTGCTCTCAACTCTTCCCATTAAACCATGGCCAGTGCTGCCCAGAGTCCTTCCAGGGTGTTGTTTCCATCTTTCGCCTTGACTTCATGGGGCTACTGAGAAATAAAAGGTGTCTTTCCCCTCCTTTGACTAAAATTAGTGGTGTCCAGGCATTCAGATGGGAGATGGGAGACTTGCTTGGCAATTGCTATTACATAAAGGGCAGAGAGAACAGGATTGGTTCTTGATCTGGTTTTTTAATGACAGTGCTGCTTTGGGGAAACAAATTGTGCTTTTTGTCTCCTTTCTAAAGCGCTGTGCAGGTTTAACCCTTCAAGTGTAACTCTGAGGGAGGAGACTGGTGTGGATCCCCGTCAGAGGATCTCTGACTCCGTACTCATCATTGTGTGGTCACCATGCCCCCGTGGGCCTTGACCTCTGTGCCAAGGGAAGCAGTAGTGGCAAACTTTCTGTCCTGAAAGCTGGAGGCTGCACCTCCTTCACCTCTTTGCAGACCTAAGACTGGATATTTTGATGGCCTGTGATGTCTCCTTGGGGTGCTCAGCCATGAACAGGCATATCCATGCCCTCAGCTTCCCTGTGTCCCTACAGAGTGAGTGTCCCCACAGAGTGGATGCCCCCTTGCTGCTGCAGGAGTGGGTCAGCAGAGCCACACGAATGGGCTGCAGAGGGCTCCCGGGAGGAGCACAGCTCAGTGAAGGCCTGGGCTGCGAGAGAGACGGAGGCAGAACAAGTGAAGGGTGAAGGTGCTCATGTCTAGCATCAGCTGCAGCTGCCAGCACAAGCCCCAGGAGGGTCATTGTCAGGCACCGCTAGGGACTGATAAGCGCACGCCGTTCGTTCTTTTTCCGAGTGACTTAGTGCTTGATGTGGTTAACTGAAGAGCAGGCATGGAGCCAGGTGGGAAATGAGCTCACTCTGCCTTACAGGGAAGCAAGAGGAGAGGGGAGGTGACAACAGCCTCGTGACCAGTTTCTTCCCTTGCAATTTACTGTGGTTTAACTTGAAAATTGCCGTGTGTGACCAGGTGGTGGCCTGTGTCACACGTGTACGGGATTTTGGAGTCACAAGTGGAACGGCTGCTGTGCCTGGTAGTGCTGAGCTGGCGCTTCAGCGAGGTTTTGTCCTTGTCCCACTGCACCTCGGGAGACTTTGGCCAGGTGGCATGTGACAGGGCCAGCTTGGTGGCATTGCCCCAGAGCTGGCTGGTGGACAGTGGTGGGCGTCAGGCACCAGCTGGAAGCGGCCGTTCAGGAGCGGAGTGGTCGCGTCACAGGCTGTGATCTCAGCTCTCCTCGGCTGTGCCACGTGTGTAGCAATCTGGGGAATGCGTGCCCAGAAATGAGCCACAGGAATTCCCCTCACAAGGAAGTGACTGCAGTAGTGCAGAACCCCTGCTCAGGATGGTTTTCCTTCTCCCACTCCCTAGGCACATATATACACCCCCTCCTTCTCTAAAGAGTTAGGATACTGTCATCCAAAGAAGTGCTTTAGCAGCAGGCTAGGTGATATTAGTTACTCTTACTAGTAATATCAGTCAAGCAAACTTATAATTACATTTAAATTCATCTATTCCTTCTTTTTTTCCTCTGGGAAAGGCTATTAAAGAACTTGTTTTACAAAGAGAGAACTAAACACCAACAATCCTACATCTCTTTCTCCAAAATATTCATGTCCTATTAGCAGAACCACAGCCTAGCTTATAAACTAAATATTTATTAAATGTTAATGGAATATTTAATAATAACAACAACTATATATAACAAATAACATCAATAATATGTAAAAATAATAACTAATTATCAATAACTAAATATTCATTCATTTGGGGGCATTTCACTTTCTTTACTAAGGAATTAGCTTAGAATTCATCTTCAAAATAGGAACTGCAGATTTTTAAGAAGTCTGGCAACTGCAATTATAAAAAAAAGTTAAGTAGGCACCTTATTAATTTATAGAGATACATATATATATGTTATATGTAATATATAGATATGCATGTATATGTGCATATATATACATATATCAAAGGAAAAAATGGGTATTTTGATTAAGATGTGTCCAGGTGGCTGCAGATAAGAGGAACCTGAAACTTGCTTTTAAATTTCAACCCTACCTGCAATCAATCCCCTCCAGAAGGGGACATTATTCTTGCCTTTCCATCTCTGTGCAGGTTTGGAGTCAGCAGCTTTCGCCAGCTGTGCTGAGCTGTGCAGAATAGGGACCTGGGGTGGGGAAATGCTGTGGCTCTTCCCTTTGTACTAAATAATCCAGATTTTGCTGGGCTGAAAGGGAAAATGTGACTGTGACTGATGCTGGCAGGGCAGGCAGGGCCCTGAGTTAGGAGTGAGCTGGCTCTGCTTATTTCCAGTGACTATGTAATGCAAAAAAATTAGCATATTAACCCACGGACTAGGGTTTGTGCTGGGCCTGAGCTAGCAGATGCCCTTGCAGGGGGATGCCCAGGGTTCTGGACTGCTTCACTGAGAAGAGCCAGGAGAAAGCCTTAGCAAGCACCTCAGCACGCTGAGGGCAAACCTTAAAATCATGCACTTGGCCCATGGGGATGATTCACCAATAAAAGCTTAGGTACCTTCCAACTTGTTTTGCTTTTTTAAAGGAAGGAATAAGCAAAACCAGTTCCTTGGTTGACACCCTGTGTGCACTCTGCTGCTGCCCCACCGACCTCCACGCACAGGCCACAGACCCTTCACCAGGGTATCCCACTCTGATTCCTCACCAGCTTTCCTCAGCATGTCACTCAGCATCTTTCAAGGAGAATATGGGTTCAGCTGTCACCTTGCCAGTGCAGAGAAGCTGGTAGCTTTGAATTATGTTGTGTAAATATTTGAAACATAAAAGGATTAAAGAATTAGTGATAGGCAGCCGGGGAAAGTAACCTGATTTTTAAAAGAGCAGGCAATTACGTAATTGATTTACAATGCAGAAATAATCTGAAGGGACTAAAGAGGACTCAGAAAAGGCTGAAAAACCACAGCGTCTGTACCTTGGAAGCCAGTACACTTTTGGTATCTGCCAGGGTTTTCTTCAGCTCTTTTGCACCCCAGGTGCCCTCTTCTTCCTCCTGCAGTGAAGCAGTTTCAGGCCTCTCCCTGGTATGCAGGAGGAGCATTTCAAGAGGAAGAATAATTTTGCCCACTCTCACTTTCCACGGTCACAGTTTATTCCTCTGTTTAGCTTATGGTTTGGCTATTGTTTAAGATTTGCAATTTCAGAAAACTAAACTCCTAGACAGGAAGTACTACTTGGTGCAGTCAAATGACCTGAAAATTTTTGAAATTATTGAAAATAATAAATTCAAAGGTGTTAATACTGTCAGGAATTTACAACTTGCAGCGAAATGCGTGAGAGAGAAGTTGTTGTAGAAAAGGAGCTTTGGATGAAGCAGGTGCTTTGAGCTGGACCTCAGAGGTGCTCAGGGTCCCTCAGGGTGCTGCTGGGGAGGCAGCTTATCAGCCCTCCCACCGCATACTCCACCCCCCATACTCCCTCTGGGCACTACATAAACATGGAACTAATATAAATTAAAACCAGGTGGGTTGTACTCATCATCCAGACTGAATTTACATGGTTCTTAAACAGATAATCATTTAGCACTAATGAGGAAAAGAATAGCCCTGTACAGTACAAACTTTAATTTGTCTCTACATGGTTTATCTTGACCAAATCTAAACTATGTATTTACAGAAATAATTTTTCAAAATTTGTCAATTTTTCAAAATATACTGAGACAGCTACATGCAGAATGTGAATTAGTCTTTCACCTGCAATTTCAGTAAAATAAGTGATTCCTGTTACTAGCCTTGCACAAGCTGATCTGAGATATAATTAAAATGCCTCTGGGCATTTTCTGAGCAGAATCCATTTTATTCCAGCCTGAACTATCCACCTTGGGAACCAACACTGAACAAGAAGTTACTTGGTGACATCAGCTGTGACTGCACAGGTCCACTTCCCTATGAAGACCAACTAGCCTTTGTCCCATTTGTCCCCCAGCACCTTGCCATATACATCTCTAGAATATTTCTGTGTATTTAAAGCCCTCTGGATTACCAAAGCATTCATTAACTAAAAAGGAAACATTCATAAATGCAATACTCCAGCCAGTTTTCTGCCTTCAGAGCTGGCTCCATCACCACAGCAGTGTGCTGTCACACTTCTGTATAAACACCACCAGCATTGCAGGACAGTAAGGAAGGAGTTAAGGACAGCTGTGAAAGTTGCTTAAAGAAATAAGCAGTCAGAAGACAAATACAGTTCTCAACTAAGAGCATTTATTAAAAGTTTAATCGAAATAGTTTTATTCCCAAGTTTTGGTTACAAAAGTCTAACAATTTCCCCAGGTAGTCAAAGATTAATAAAAAGAACTCAGATGGCATTACATTAGTGCATAGAAAGTAAATCTGGTCTATAAAAGTTAAAGAAAAACCAAAAAAACCCAAATGTGTAAAATTTAAGTTTTAAATACATGAAAGCAATTGCTACTATTGCAGGCAGAGCATTCCCAAGTGTTTTGCTGCACACATTAAGTTGTTAGATGCAATACTGTTCTTTAGGGTTTTTTTACCTGCTGGAGGCAGCACCAGTCCCTCTGCCACAAACTGTGCCGCTGGGCTCTCACCCTGCTCTTCAGCAGGGCCCTTGTAAGGTGACCCAGGCTCCCAGCAGCTTTGGCCGGGGATCTGATCTGTGCACAGCTGACCTAAGGGCCTCTTGCAACAGCAGCACTGCACTGCACCCACCACCTTTCCCTGCTTGGGGTCAGGGCACTCCATGCAGCATCACACCCCATTTGCCTATGGATTTGAATCAGTTGCTTACTACAAACCCATTTCCAAACTGCCATGGAGCAAAAGTGCACCCAGCTGAAGACAGCCCTGTGCACTGCACAGAGGCGCTCCAGACTGGGTGCTGCATATCCAGCCCACAACCAGCCAAACCAAACATCCTGCACCTAGCCAAGGAATGTGAAGGAAATCTAACGAATGCAGAGCCGTGCTCAAGGCAGCTTGCGCCAAAGCTGCCTTGCTTTTCATCCAAATCAGAACTTTGCTGAACCAGTTTGACTGAAGCCTCTTGGAAAATATTTAGCAGTTTAACAGAAAAGCATGCAAAGATTTGGCAAGGTACTTCAGAGCTTTATTATGGCAACAGCAGGTCTGCTGCCATTTTGAAATTAGGTACTTCCTGTTGCCTTGGGGACACTAACAAACCTCCAGAAGCAGAATTTAAGCAGCAGGGATTTCTTTACTGAATTCCATAGCCTGCTATGAAGCTCTCTAGCTCTTGCTTCCACTGTACCTTCAAAACTGGTGTGTAATGCTCCAAGGTTTCACTGCAGTTAAGACACAGAAGGTGAGCAGAAAAGGAGGAAAGATCCAAACAAAGAGCATGAAAATAAGCAACAGCAGTTCAGACCTATCCAAGCAGTACAGATATGAGTTCCTGCAGAGCAAGCACACAGCTGGAGAAGGAAAGGAAAACAAATGAGAGAATACAGCCATTACAGGCAGAACAAACATAGTGGTGTCATGGAACAAGTCCTGCAAAGATACTGAATTCTTTTTGACCTCTTGTGGGGAGGCTGTGGGGAAATCATGTGAAAGGTTAGTAAAACAGCTGCATCATTATGCAAGTCAGCTCTGATTATCCATTAACTGCTTGCCCCCATATTTACCTATTTGAAGCAAGGCTTCAATGCTGGAAGTCCTAATTATTACAGCTGGTATTCCTGTAACACAGAATATTTTATTTGGAATTATTTGTGATCATTAATAATCATTTGGACTAGGTTTTCAGGTCCCCTTTAATTGACTGATCCAAATCTTCAACCTGTTTTTAAAGACAACAGGCACCTCATCCCACTGTGTCCCTTGGTACAGGCTACAGCAGTGGGTCACTCAGATTGCATCAAAGTGCAATTCTAGACCAGTTTTAGATTTGCCTGTTCAATGTCTTAAGATGTATTAGAAAACATTTATGTAAAAGTGTTTTCATCGTTATAGAGCTACACAACACTTAACCAGTTCCCCAGAAAAAGAAAAATCTGGTTTTGCTTTTGACTAGAAAAATCAGTGTACAAAATGTTGGAAACCCAACTTTAGATTATTTGTTTGTAACTTTGTTAAGTTTAAAATGTGTTCAGACTGTTTCTTCTTCTCAATGTTGAGTTTTCTTGGTTTACTCGAGAGGCATCACAGAATGCACCAAAATACTGCAACTGTTACCTGGTATTTGTGCAATGCAATCTAAAAGTAATTTTTAAAGAAAGCACCAGTAAAGTTATTTAAGGCTTAGATCAGGTATGAAGTAAACCTGCAGCTGAATTTTGCTCTACTCTTCAGAAACAACTAATTTTGAGCATTTGCTTTGTAACTTCTGAACATACTTAAGTAATAATGATCCTTTCTTATCCCAGATGACTAGATATAGGTTTTGCCATGAACTTAACATTAACCCAAAGAACACAGAGACATAGCATTGAACTTTTGTTTTAATGGTCTCAAATTCTGTGACAGATTTTTGGTCAAGTTTCCATTTAAAAAAATTTATCGATTTTAAAGACTAATAACTTAAACTGCCACGAAACAAATGGTCCAAAAACATTCCTTTCCTTCTGAAGCTTTTACGATGCATTGTAATCATTAACCAGTCTTTCACTATTAAACTTAAATGGCCAATTGAGACAAACAGTTCTGAGACCGTTCTTCCACCACTGATTAAGACTGAGGTGGCAGCTGGTGTACAGAATTTTCATTTAGCCTTCTGGGCCTTCTGGGCAGACTTTGTGACCTTGCCAGCTCCTCCAGCCTTCTTGTCCACTGCCTTGATGACACCAACAGCGACCGTCTGCCTCATGTCACGCACGGCAAAACGACCTGAAAGCAAAAACACATTTCATGACTTTTGTCCATGGCTGCCTAACTCAGCCCCATTTGCACAGTAGCAACATGCAGGGTTGGTGTCAATGGGCCAGTGCTGCTCTGGAACCAGACTGGGACAGGGCCATCACCCTCTCGAGAGTATCCCTCCCTGTACCAGTAAGGTTTTCATTCCATTTCAGAGTTTCAAGTCACAGCTTTCATCAGTTTCACAGAGCACACTGCATCTTGATACTAGAAATTGAGGAGTGTTTGTTCCAGAGATCAGTATTAACATGAGATGCCTTACCAAGAGGAGGATAATCAGAGAAGCTCTCAACACACATTGGTTTGCCAGGGATCATATCAACGATGGCAGCATCTCCGGATTTCAGGAATTTGGGGCCATCCTCCAGCTTCTTGCCAGAACGACGATCGATCTTCTCCTTGAGCTCAGCAAATTTGCACGCAATGTGAGCAGTATGGCAATCCAGCACAGGGGCATAGCCAGCACTGATTTGGCCAGGGTGGTTCAGGATAATGACCTAGGAAACAAAGGAAGCCAAGTTAGAAGTGGAGTTATTTTAAACACTGACGTATCTTAGAAAGCCAAGGAGTTAATGACATTTGCTCTAATCAAATATAACTCAGAACACAACTCTATGTCACACTTTATAGCTTAGCCTAACAAGACTCCTATTTTGGAATACAGAGCTACATTCCAAACATCCTTGAACAGCTGCAAAACATACCTGTGCGGTGAAGCCAGCAGCTTCCATGGGAGGATCGTTCTTGCTGTCACCAGCAACATTACCACGGCGAACATCTTTCACAGACACGTTCTTAACATTGAAGCCAACGTTGTCCCCAGGCAGAGCTTCGCTCAGGGCTTCGTGGTGCATCTCAACAGATTTAACTTCAGTTGTTACATTGACAGGGGCAAATGTAACCACCATGCCAGGCTTCAGAACACCCGTTTCCACACGGCCAACTGGTACAGTACCAATGCCTGCAAGCAAGAAACATCATCAGTAATTCAGCTTAAAGAATATATGCCCCTATGGGAGAAAAACCCCATTTGAGACAAGAATTTTACTTTTATGACTTGGAAAAGCAGCTCTTGGGCAAATGCCTGCATTTCTGGCCCACACATCAGCTGTTGCTGGCAAGTGAGCAGCACTACAGAGAACACATACCGCCGATTTTGTAGACGTCCTGAAGAGGCAGACGCAGAGGTTTGTCAGTTGGACGAGTTGGTGGCAGGATGCAGTCCAAGGCTTCAAGGAGGGTGGTTCCGCTGGCACTGCCATCCTTACGGGTGATCTTCCATCCCTTGAACCAGGGCATCTGTAATGGAAACAAGTCCAGCTTAATCTGACTGCCAAATTTAATCACAGAAGGCTGGAAATGCCCAAGTGGTATCTCTGAGTATTAGCACAATTTACTGTTGCAGAGTAAGAATTTTTTAAGTGCTAGGATTTTATCTTGGACCTCGGCACTTCCCAAACATAACTATTAAAAAACATGCACATTTTATCATTACATAATCTGTCATAATAGTCCTCCTAGTTTCATGCCTTAACAGAAACAAATGCCAAACCTACGTTAGAGCTAGGCTCCAGCATGTTGTCGCCGTTCCAACCAGAAATTGGCACAAAAGCCACAGTGTCTGGGTTGTAGCCAATCTTCTTGATGTAAGTGCTGACTTCTTTGACAATCTCTTCATATCTCTTCTGGCTGTAAGGTGGCTCAGTGGAATCCATCTTGTTGACACCAACAATCAGCTGTTTTACACCCAGGGTGTAAGCCAGAAGGGCATGCTCACGGGTCTGCCCGTTCTTGGAAATACCAGCCTCAAACTCACCAACACCAGCAGCAACGATCAGGACAGCACAATCAGCCTATGAAAAGAAAAAAAAACACCCCTCACTAAAATGCTTGTATGTATGTCAAAGTAATACAGGAACCCCCCCTAATCAAGGAACAACCCTCCCAAACTCCCCAAATCCTGTTTTCTTTACATACCTGAGAAGTTCCAGTAATCATGTTTTTAATGAAGTCTCTGTGTCCGGGAGCATCAATGATGGTGACGTAGTACTTGCTTGTTTCAAATTTCCACAGGGAAATATCAATAGTAATACCACGCTCACGTTCAGCCTTCAGCTTGTCCAAGACCCAGGCATATTTGAAGGAACCTTTTCCCATCTACAGTTACAAGAAAATAATTTTATTTCCATCAAAAAAAGGAAAAAAAAAGAAATAGTTCCGTATCTGCCTTTAGTTCAGAAATATCACACAACGGCTAAAGAGCAAAATCCAATAGTAACTGGCTTAAAGATGATAAACGTTGCTGCTCATAAAACAAGCAACTAGATACACTTGGCACTACTGGTGAGAGATGCCAACTGTTGAACCTTACTGAAGCTGTTAACAGTTCAGGCTCCTTGACAGCTTGTTGATGACACTAATAAATCTACATGACAGAGCTCCTGAGCCTGAGTTCCACTATCAAGTGCTCTCTACAATTTTAAGTCCTCCTAATACTGCAATAATCAACATTTTAACTTTCACTCTGCTCAACATTTGCCGAATTTTAATCTATAATGTTCATATAACCTATGCTGTTATTACACAGAAAAAAAAAAAATCAGCAAAACTCCCCGATTCTCAAATTAAACCTCCATAGATCAACTTCTTTTAATTCTACCTTTAACTTTATGTATGCAGAACTTGAATTTGGCATTTAATTTGATTTCACATTACTATTCAGATGCAGCTTTAGACTACCGTTTCCTTACATGCTCTACATTTCACAATTTGAGTTTTTGCAACTAACACAATGGCAGACAGAACACTTAACCACTTGTTCTACCTCGGGAACAACTGTGACCCAGCTGCCGCCCTGTGGCCATGCAACACTGAGCCACTTGTTCAGCTCCTGGGGAGGAGGCAGCCAAACCGCCTCCCCGCGGCCACTGAATGCTCTGCAGCTTCACTCGGAGATTAAGGGTCTATTCATATCTCCAGCCTGGAATTTTGCTGGCTGCTATGGGCCCACGCACCTCAGCCGCTTCCTTCTCGAACTTCTCGATGGTTCTCTTGTCGATGCCCCCACATTTGTAGATGAGGTGGCCGGTGGTGGTGGACTTGCCAGAATCGACGTGGCCGATGACGACGATGTTAATGTGGGTCTTCTCCTTTCCCATTTTCGATGTTAGCTGAGTTCTTTCTTTCGGCAAAAGAGAATCGACACCTGTAAATTCCCCAGGAAAGAGCTGGTTACGCCTCGGGCCAGCGATGGCGGCGCCACATGCGGGGAGGCCCGGCCGGGATGGCGGCTCCGCCCCGCCGGGGGAGGGGAGGAGCGAGGCGGGCGGGCCGGGGGCCCCTCGGAGCGCCCCTCGCGTCGCCCCCTCCCCGGGGCTCGAGTTACCCCGGCGGCCGGGGTGTGGGGTGGCGGCGAGCGGGCCCGGCGGGCAGCGCGGAGGGCGGGGCCGCCCCGCTCCTTTGTGTGACTCACCCCGCCCGGGCCGCCGCGTCCTCCATTTTGTGGCGCTGGCAGCGGGGCAGGCAAGCCGAGCGGCCATTTTTTCACTCGTGCCCCAGCCCCCCTCTCCCCCGACGGCCGCCGCACAGCCCTACGCGTCCCGGCGCCGCCGCCCGCGGGGCACAGGGAGAGGCTGCCGGGCGCTTTCTGCCCCACGCCCGCCCGGACACGCCGCTCCCCCGAACTCAGCCCCGACAAGGGGTGTGCACATGGGAATCGAGGAAAACGATGCGCCGCCATCCCGCCGTCCCGCACTCCCCTACCCGTCCGTCCGCCCCGGCTCGTGCTAGCGCTCTCGGCTTCTCCTTCTCCCCTCCCCTCGGCCCCCACCACGCCCCGCCTGGGCGCTCGCCAAGCCTCCGGGGCGAGCAGACCCCGGCCCAGCCCGGCCCTGCGGACGCACCTCACCTGCTCGGCGACGGCGGCAAACCCGGAGCGAAAAAGACCGACGGCGTGAGCGCCACCCCTTATATACACTGCCATGGGGGCGGGGCCTCTGGGACACGTCACCGCTCCCGGCGGCCCCGCGGCCCCGCCCCGGCACGGAGCGCCCCCGCCCCCGCCCGGGCTGTGCGGGACCCCCTCGGCCCGCGCGGGACCCCGGTCCGGCCCGGCCGCGGGCGCAGGGTCCGGCCCGCGATGTGCTGAGGGGCTGCGCCGGGAAGGGAGCGGTGCCCCTCCCGCGCGGGGATGGAGAGCGGGCGGGCGGGCGGGAGTGGCCGCCTTGTCCGGGAGGAAGCGGGGCAGCACAGACCAGACCCGGCCCCCCTGCAGGGCCCAGCGGCTCCTCGGGCCTGGGCACCGGGAGCGTCAGGCCTGGCGTCATGGCCGAGCCGGGGGGATGCGGCAGCTGACGGAAGTCCCCGGGGAACAGCCCCCGGCGAATTAACTGTATTTCTCATTAGAGACACAAAGGAACGCAATGGGTGAGATTAGAAACGTTCAGTGAGTTACCCTGACCGGCAAGTAACAAATATCGGCTAAACATCACGGAATACAAGACCCTCCCTACCCCAGTACGTTGCAAGTTTCCCAGAATCAAAGGGGGGTAAGGAGGGGGAGAGCAGGAATTTCAGGGAACTTACTACACTAGATTAAGAAGCCATCGTTTGGCTTTAAAAAAAAGAAGAGTCTTTTTCTGTTTTTGTTGTACCGTTAGAGAATAAAAGTTGACTCGGCTTAGAAAACTTCGGCACAAAAATACAAATCAAGGTGGACGCACCTCCAGCAAAGATGCGTCTGAAGTGCAAATGTATCAGTCACGGAAGCATTCGGGACATGGGGTCTCTGTACAAGAAACCCTGACTGCGAGAAGTGCCCCCGTACTGTAATTTCACATGGGAAAACCCGCAGCCCTGGCAAACTATTTTTAGAATCATGGCAATGAGGAGTCACAAAACAGCTCTCACAACATCAGAAATAAAGGCCCTCGTGATTCCAGTAGATTTTCTCTGGTTTACTCGCTTGTAACTGATGTAAGAAAATCCATGAAATACTCAACATCTCCTATATCCATTCAACAGAAATTAAGCTGAGAAGCTGAACGATCTCTGTTATTTTTAAATTATCTGCAAAGCTATGTACTCCATGTTCTTATTCACCTACATTATATGCCTGTCAGAAATAGTTACTTATCTATAGACAACTATAATCCATTCATTTCTTGGTATGCTCTTCAGGTTGCAGTTGTAAAGCATGGAAATAGCCTCTTGTTCTAAAACAAACAGAAAACAACATCAGCAAAGTAATAATAAAAAAACAACCTCAGGCATCTACATATCTACCCTTCCACTTGACTTCAAGTTTCTCTAGCTGAGATAAACCCAGCATCAAATTCATTAGAGAGCAGTAAACTTAGTATTTAATGGTTTGATATGGAATTGAAGTGTTTCTGTGTGATACGGTATTTTTCCCACACGAAAGATTAAAAAGATGCATTTTGTAAAAAAAAAAAAAAAAAATCAATGTCATTAGAGAAGATGCTGAGTTTAGAATACACCTCTTATAAAATAACCAGTTTCAGAGTAAAAACCTGCAAAAAGGTTCAGATATTAAAGAAACACTATTTTTTAAGAAAGGAAAAAACTAATCAAATTTTCTCTCATCCCTTCCTACGTTTTTCAGCAGAGATTAGCGGTGGGAGTGGAGGGAAGGCAGAGGTGGTTCAGCTTTCCTCAACACTAATCTTCAGGGGTAGTTATTAGTGAAGACACTGCAGATGAACACAATAAAAGGGCAGGAAAAGGAAGGTGGTCCACTTTCTGGAAATGGAAATGCATTATTGTGAAGTGATTTAGTGGCTTGGGTTGAAGACCAAAGTGTAGTAGTTGGCAAGAAAGCTAGGAAGCACTCACTTCTAGGGTCTTCTATAAAGCAAAGACTGTAAACACAGCAAAAAAGCTTTATTCTTCAGGATGTTTTGAAGTTACCTTCTAAAATGTGTATTTCAGTGGGGGGTATTTTTAATGGACTGATCTGTCAAAGAATCCGTTTTCATAAAAAGGTAGTTTTAACACTTCCCAAATGTAGTCAATTACTTGTGCCTGAACAGGGAGAGGAGGAAGGAAATACGTTGCTAATTTCTTATATGGTCCATACTAAACTGTACATTTCTAATTTTTAAAGATACTTTCCTTAAAAGACTATTTCCTAAATAAAGGCTTTTAGAACCAGCTATTTCTTAAGAGAGTAATTTTTTGTGGTATCTACATAGCTGAAAGCTATGAAAGCTGAATTTGTGGTACAAATTTTTAAACATGGTCCTAGTTTAAGTCTACAGCAGTTGTTTTCCCCCTCCATGTCTTTAAATGAGTATTCAAAATAATTTTATTATTTCCTCTTTAGTTTGACCAATACATGCTTTTATTCTCTCAACAATTAGTGTATCTCTTCTTGCCCACTCTATTAGAAGAACATTCCTATTATCAATGTCACAAATATTTATACAGCTGGGGAGCTTCTGATATATGAGTAGCCTCAGATAATACAGTGGAAATGCATTCTGAAGAATCCTCTCAGCTAACACAAAGAGGCCTATACTGGACTAAATCCTGTGTGCAAAGGAGCCTGTAAAAATTTTAGATTTTATTACTTTGGTAAAACTAAGCACTTCAGTATGTAATGTTTAGGAAGGAACAGAGATTTCAAGAACTCAAGGACTTTGGGCATTGAAATAGGGCTTATTCAATCCATACTGACTTCAGCAATAGGAGGACTTTGTGGGCAAAAATTACTTATTCTCCTTCAATCACTGGTGAGCATATGCTAAACTGAAATATCCTACCTCCACACATGTCTCCCGTGTAAGAACACACAGAATGCTCTAAAGCATTTATATTGTAGGAACCTGTACAGAAACCACCATTTTAAAAGGGTTTTGAATCTCAGATCAAATGATATTAAAATGAAAGTAATGCTGTCAGTATGTAAGCCAAATTTTTTAACTTAAAAAAGTATATGTTAACTGGATTTTGAGTTCACAGTAGCTACTGCAGCATTACTTCCATTTTATCATGTGGCTCCAGCACATACAGAATGGGCTATAAGCTTAGAACAGTCACAGCCAGTGAAATCATGCTAGGAGATAAAAGATGAGCTGCTCACTGAGCACCTCTAAAGAATTTTAACTCTCTACCATATACATGTGGGTATTTTTTTGGTCAGACTCCTGTGCAAAGATGAAGGTAAGTAGTGCTTATACAACTACTTTAACTGCAATGACCAAGGTCATTTAGGAGTGTGAGCAAACAGACTTTATAAGCGCAAGACTTGAAACACAGATCTGATAAATAGAGTATATCAAGCTCACTACATATGAAAGAGGCACTAAGATTTCTTGAGGGCACTTTCAGAAAGTGTTGGAAAAGCAGTCCAAAGTTATCAATAGTAATTGGTGATTAGCAAAACTGGATTCTGGTATGTAGCACTGTCATACAATTAGCCTCATACTTACTGTGAAAGGCTTTCTAATTCCTGTATCACAATTATCATGGTATGTACATTAGTCCAAAGTTCAACATAAACTATAGCATGAGCATACAGCTTCCATCTATAAGTGTTCTTTAATGCATTGATTCTTAATAGCAATGAAAAGCATCTACATCTGTTAAATTTTTTTTTCCATACATGATCCTAATACTTACTACCAGATTTTACAGTCATCTGTTTATGAAATAAAAGAACAATAGAATAATGGTGTTATGCATATATGAAGAGAACAGACAGAAAACCTGCCTGAAAACAAAGGTTTAACTGAACAGTGTGAGGTAATCTAAACTACTTGAAAAATCTACTTTTGAAAGTTACTAAGCCCTGTAAAAGTAGTTGGCATTTTTATATAAACAAAATTGCTTGATAAAAGAAAGAGACAACAGTAAATAAACTGTAAGTTACTGTCTTATTAGACAGCACAAATTAAACTCCTCCATCCTTGGAAGTTTAAGACCTGGAATAAAGAAAGCCTCCTTGTCTGATCTCATAGCTGACCTTGCTTATAGATTCACAAAAGAAGGTCTTATAGTAGGAGCTGTAAGACAGTGGCCTTCAAAACTGTAGAGTATCACTGGGATGAACAAGCAGTTACAATTTCAGAGTCTTCTGAATAGCTTAACACGAGCCTCTTTAAAAGTCATTGTTTCCCCTTAAAGAAGTTTCCTCTGGGAAGCACTGCCATTCTAGTTAGAACATTTACAACAGGTGAAGGACTAATGGCTTAGAAGATAGCCTGCTTTTAAAAAAAATAAATCCTTTGGACAATCTTTTCAAACCACATTTATCCACAGCACGAGGAAGCTCATTTATGTTGAAGGTTTAGTACTGGCTGAACTGTGATACTGAAGGTTTAGGATCAGACAGAGTGGTCAGATCATACGGGGATGTGACGAGAACTAACAGCTGTATTTAAACCCCGTGTTCTGTTCTGTGGAGGTCTGCATTTGTGAGCTAGGAAATGAAAGTGTTTCATGTAGAGCAGAAGTGTCCTAAGCAGGAAAAAACCAGCCTCACAGGTGGCTGCTTTGGTAAGAGTGTTCTGGAACAGAACAGTGAATAGGAAGATACATGCAGACAGTAGCTTTAACAAAAAGTGACCCCTCACTTGCAGACAGCTGACAAAACTTCATATACCTCATTAGTGCTAGGCTAATTTACACCAGCTGATGACCTGGCTCCAGGCAAAAAGCAGAATTACTAGACACTAATGCAGAATAAAAGTGAAGGGCTGATGAAGTAACCACCATTATGGAGAAACGACACAATTTGTTAAACTGTTCTGTGGTTTTGCATTAGTATTTCTCAACAGCAAACAGGCTAATTTTTACTATATCCCACCACCTTTTGGACAGCCTAAATGAATGGTAAACCCTTCTAGGAGCTCAATTCAAAAAATGCCCTTAGTGGGAGCATTTTATATATATTTTTTTTTTCTTAACATATATATATATAAAGTAGTGCATTCTGTATTAAGAAAATGTCAGTTACTGAACCAAAATCCACTGGGTGAGGATGGTGTAGCTTTTGTTCTTAATTTATCATGAACCTCCAAAATTCCATTTTAAAGCTCTGATCTTTTTTGCTAAAAATCATTTTGCCAAAAGCAAGATATTCATCCTCTTGTGCTGATAAGCCTGTGACAAACTTTAAGTGGGACGTCAAATACTCACATGCATCTTAGAATTCTTCTCTGAGCCCTCACAGCAACTGAGCTATGCTTGAATAACTTTGCTTAGTGTCCACTCATCAGGTTAATTTTGCTGCCCCTCTTGTTGTAGTAGGTTTGGAGCTGGATTGTGCACTTCACAAAAAACCCCTGTGAATTCCCACTGTCATGTTACAGACCCTGTGCATTCTCTCCTTTCTGCCTCTCCTACTGATCCAAGTAAAGGTAAGTTGTCAAGAAAGGAGACATTCTATAAATAGAATCCTAGAAGGGGTTTATATGAATAAAAAAACCCCTGAGGTGCAGCTTAGAGGTGCAAGGGAAACATAATAAAGGTGCCTTTGGTGCAGACTGCTAAAGTATGCTCCAGACTGGAGCCAGTGGATGGATGGGTCGAAGGAGGAAGAGGCTCTACCTGAGACCCGGGCTAGCAAGGATAGTGCAGATGTATCCAGCTGTTCACTGTTCACTCTCCCATCTTGACATTGCTGTGATTTTGACTCTTGGCGTGACTCTGGCCATAGGCTTGCCTTCCACTGCAATTACATGTACATCATTTTTACAATGTGGTAACCACAGTAACCAGACGTGGTGCAAGTCAAGTCACTTAGAAGCCTTGCTCAGATTTAGTGAATATAGCATATGCCTGACATTTATTCAGTGAATTTAGATTTGAGATGATTAAACTTTGGAAAGGTTTCAGAGAAGAACTATGGGAATAAATCTAGATTTGGGAAAGTACTTACACCTGACCTGCTCAATCTATACTGAGTTTACTGAAAGACAGTTTGGCTTAGTCTCCAGGATTCTGCAAGACAGAAAATTCTGTAAAGGAAGAATCACAAATCTGGGCACAGACACAAGAAGGTTCAAGATTGCTGGTAGTTAAATTAAGGTAGAAATAGAAACCACTTACTTGTAATTGTCAATGAGCAGTGGTAGCAGCTTGCTTAAAGCAGGAAGCCAACATATGAAGAAATGCTCAATATTTAATTACATTAGTAAAAAAAACCCCAAACACAATAAAGGATTAAGAACTTGATTTGGGGGGAGGGAGAAGGAACAAGAGGCGGCATTTACTTAAAATGGTATCTCTATTTTTAGTATTTTTAGTTAGTCCTCTCTTAATACAGTCTCTCTGAGGTACTTGGCCAGATGAAGCTATCAGAACCACTACTGATCATTGTGAACAGCTATAGAATGTGAAAGTGAACACTAAAAAAATAGAAAAAGAACCCAACAAAGTAATAAATAAAGAAGAAAAAGAGAGAAAAACCACACACATGAGCTGGGCAGTTATGGAACAGCTGGTCTAATTTCAATTCCTGGAAAAATATATTGCAACAAATGAACTATTTTTGGAAGATAATAAGTTGATAAGTAACAACCCCAGACTTGTTAGGAGCTGATTGCATCAAACTGATCTTGTCTACTGTGACAGGTTTAACAGGATGGGAAAATATGGGTATCATTTAACTTAAGGGAAGATTTGATGCTTTTTATGGGCAACTTGCATAAGTAAGCTCAGCAGACTTTGGACAAAAGAATGCATGTGCAGGAGACCGGCTGAAGATGACATGCTCAAAGTGATTGCTAATAGACTATGAAACTGACTTCTATCAAATCAGTTTCTGTGGGCACAGACATTAATCCCCCATACAAATATACAGTTATAAATACATACAAACATAATTTTAAATTGCACTCTTGGGGTAAGAAGGACAGGGAACACCTCTGACCACTTCAGAAGTCAAGAACAGAAGTCAAGAACATTACTCAGAGTAATGTGGGCAAGTAAAGAAAAAAGGACTAAAATAATTAGCAAATAAATTAAGGTTAATATTTGTCCTTTGTAAGGAACAGTTCACTGCAAAAACACAGGAGCAGCAGCAGCTACCCAGCAGTCCTGTATAAAAGGACCTGGGGTTAGAGTGGATCACTAATTGAACATGAGTCAACACTGCCATACTCTTGTGAAAAAAGCAAACATACTGAGGTGCATAAACAGAAGTGCTGTGAGGTATGTAAAATAAACCTTTCACTTTACTTAGTACTCATTAACATGTCTGCTGGGATACTTTGTCCATCTTGGGAATGATGCTTCAAAATTATATCTAGAGGCAAAAACACTGGAACAGATTCTGTGGGCAGCTGGTGGAACCTCCATCATTACCCAGCTCCTTACAAGCACCTAAATACCTAGCAGGAATGGTTCAAGTATCAATAATACTTACTGATCTATACATACCCAAAAGTCTCTTCAAGCCTTAATTTCCATAGGTTTACATTTTTTAGAAGATCTGTGTAATCAAAAATGAATTTCTTATACCATAATTCTTGGTACAATAGCTTGGTAAGGAAGTTTCTCCCTGACTTTAATATACTTGTATTAGCTGAAGTTCAGCATCTTTAGTTACAATATTCAATCTGAATGGAAATCCACAAATATTTAAACCAATAATAATGCATCTTGCTGTATAAATTACATCTTTCACACTAGATAATTAAGTACATTTTACTGAAAACCAAAAAGCTGGCCTAATATAACTAAGAGAGGTGTGGAAGGAAACAGAATAGTCAGTCCTAAACTCTAAGCAATGAAGAGTCAGGCTAAAAATGAAAGATAGGGGACGAAATTTTATATCACAGACTCATCTTGCTATTGCATATGGCAGGTTATGTTAGAGCTTTTGGGAACGGAGTACATTCCTGGCACTGGATGTTATAAAGCATTCATTCTGTATTAATTTCTTATCAAAATGAAATGCTGAAAAACATGTTTGGTTTCTCCAGCAGTTTCTAAACAACATCCAGAAGAATGCTAAAAACCAGTGCACATGACTTTCCCACGGGCAGCGATACCCTGGCAGGATCTATCAGCTAAGCAGCATTACGGGGGAGGTCACTCCACACACGCTGCTGCTCCTCACAGTCCCCGGGAGAAACAACAGCTGTGGTTTTGCAAGGCGGTCCACAGAGGAATGGCATTTCAGAGGTTAAAAGCTTGTACCACATGTTGTATAAAGTAGACTTCGGCCCCTTTAAACCCGGAACAGGTGTTGAGTCAGCTCTTTGCACTGAGGCCAAATCTCACAACGCCAGGGAGCCAGGGCTGACAGGACATCCCGGCCGGCCGGCCCCCATGCCAGAGGATACCGAGGGCAGACGAAGGGAATACGAACTGTAAAAGCCTGTTGCTATCCCACAGCCCAGAGTAAAAGTAAGATACTTTAAAATACAGTACGGGTTAGAAGAAGATTGCAAACTGATTCATACCAGCGAGTCATGTGTTACTGTCCTCTTCTGCCTGAAACAGGAACACTCCTACTCTCAGCAGGAGACAGCCTGTGCTGCTGAAGCTGTGAACAGCACTCAGGGATCCCCTTTGTGCAGAGCAGGAAGAGCTAGGAGGTCTATCTCAGTTACCGGGCTGTCTCCATGGCACAGTCTGTGCAATTCCTAAGGCGACCTGAAGTGAAAAGCACACTGTTTCAAGTTTTGTGTGCTGTTTCTGATTTCGCACAGAGGATATTAAATCACCGCCCAGCTGTTTTATGTACAGATATTGTCATCCACCACAGAAAACCTAATTGTGGGTACAAAGTATGTACAGGTGGGAGTACTGCAATAATAAAACATACAGGGGCACACACAAGTAGTGGCTCCCCCACCTCCCTCCTATCCGAATCGGTCGGGGTGCATGTGAGTGAAGTGGCAGTTGTAAAGAAATGCTGCTTTTTAGAAAGTAAACCTTAGCTCCTTAAATTCAGCTCTGCGGAGTCATCAAAGTGAGGTATCACTATTTATGGGAAATAGTTTATACTTGCTCTGCAAGCTAACGCAGTCCAATTTACCTCACAAAGCTGTGCAGTGAGTCATGAGACCCAGCAACATTCACACACCCATATGCACTACGGAAGCAGAAACTCTTGCTCACTTGCTTTCCCCTTTCCTTCTGGGATGTTCCTGAGAAACAGCATCCATTAACAACATCAGACAGTGACTGGTGTGGGTAAAACAACTGTAACATAGAGGATATGAAAGAAAAAAGGAAAGTCTATTCCAAACGAAGCTTTTAATTTCTTCTCTTTAGCATATATCCAAGTTCAGTAATTTGAAATGTGTTATTCCATGTCAAAGCTAAGTCTATGGAGCTGGGAATACCTGCCAGAATAATTGTTTCTCTCTTCTATCAATCCAAAGATTTATTGAATTGGATCTAGCACATTGTATAGTTGAAAGGGGAGTGGGAGCAGTGAAGCTATTCACAGGAAAATTTTTGTTTTGTTTTTGTTTCCTATTCAATTATCCAGTTGACCAAATTAACTTCATGGCCACGTGATTCCCTGATTCACTCCACAGGAAGTAGGACATACCATTTCGGTGTTGAGGCTCAGTTACATCAGCTTAGCTACAAAGTGAAATTGCACTCTCATTTATTCTCTTGACTAAGCCATTATAACCATCGAGGCAGATCTAGGCTGTATCACATACTACCCACATTTCTCAGAAGCCCAGACCTGCAATTCATGCTTAAACCTATGTGAAATACACATAAACCTAAGTGAAAATACACTTATCTCTTCCAAAAATATCTGAGTATTTTTCCATGGGAACTTTGTTTTTTCCACTGCTAATTTTTAAGTATTCATTATTCAGTAGAGAAGTCAATGGTAATACACACAAAATAATTGTAATTTACAACTTCTAAAGTTTACAGCAATATTGAATTCTCACTATGTGCATGACTAGGTAACATCAGACCATCTTAGTCATCTTAATGGGACCCTAATAGTGGTCTCTATAGTCTCTGAATTCTGAGTTCTGAACCATGAAATGTGTGGTTTTTTTATTTTTTGGATTTTGCTCGGGTTTTTCTCCTTTTCTTGCTATAAATATGTACAATGCCTGCTAGCAGGGGCTGTGTACCATCTCAAAGCATACAAGCAAGAACAGACAACATCCAGTTACACCCATTGATCTGTTAATGGCAATATGCAACAATTACATCTCATCATGTATTATTCACCTTCTACTCAGTTCAGTTCTTTTAATATGTTAAAAAAAAGGATAAAAAAGTTATTAACCACCATTATATATTTACACTGCATCTTGATTTTAAGAAAACTTCCCTGTCCAGTCCTGCAGGAGCCACCCTGGCAGTCACACTCGCCCACCTGAGCTGGGACCAAGACCCTTCACAGCTACACCCCCACTCACACAGTCACACCAGGCTTCCTCGCTGGATCGACCCCAGGTTTCCCATAGCAGAGTCTCAGATGTCCAGATCCTAAAAATAATTAAATCTTGGTGCAATAACAAAGTAACAAAATAACAGCCTGAGCTGGTGCCTCCGAGGAGGGACCCCGAACAAAGGAATCCCTGGACTTTTATACCCTCACAGTCTAAGCACAAAAAGCCTGCGGGTTGTCAGCTCCTGCCGTATCTGTCAGTGTCCAGTCGCCTGGCAGGGCCACAGGTCCCCGGGCCCTTTGTTGTGCAATGGCTCGGCAGTTCCCGGGCTCTTCCCTCGGGCTCCCCCCACCCAGAGCTCAACCTGTGGCTCCCACTGCAGCTGCTCACCGAGATACCCGCACTGAAGGGATTCCTCAGCATTGGCTAAGCTAATGTACACTCTTTAAGCAGTAGTTGTCAATACTCTGTCATCTATATTCTTAGGCAGCTTCTAAAAAATGTATCAACCAAGTCTACTTTCCATTTCAATTTTACAAACTTCCTTCTTCCATATTTTCTCTCTTGCTGACAATTATCAAAATTATATTAGTCCAGTGACTGCCTAAACCATAGCCTAAGGTGGAGGTGGAGGTAGTGGTGGTGAGAAATTACTGCAAAAGAGGTGCAACAGAGACTTTTTCGGATTATAAGACAAGCTGCCTCAGGGCTTCTTTAAAAAGCAGTATGAAAACAAGCTATGACAATAATCTGACATTACGATTTCAGCCAAACCAGCAGTTTCCAAACTGTTGCCAATGCATCTTCAATGTGTCGCAGAAAGGCAGCAGTGAAGTGTCTCATGTACTTTCTCTCTGATGAGGCTTAAAGAAAAGGAACGCAGACCACGCCTGGAACCCAGGCAACACCTATATCACATGTACCAGAGGGCCTCTCCTATGATATAGGGGCATATCAAGTTACCCATTTGTGAACATGACCAGAGTACTCGTTTTAAATACAAAAAGTGCAGATTGATTCAAAGTGAAAAAGAAACCACAACCTGGGTGAAAAACCCAAATCTGTTTTTCGCTGTGCAGATTACCAGAGATACCTGGCACAACACACAGTATATCACCCTTGTCTTACGTTAGTGTAAGTACAGGATGGTTTGAGGTGGCTCTATCTAGCTACTCTACACAGAACAAAAATTGCTCCTGCTGCCATGTAGGCAGCAGTGAAACTAGTTTTCAATGGTTATTAAGGTAAGCCAGGGTGATTAAGCATGATTTATAATCCTGTCATTCTTATGACATGCTAGGAAAGTCTCAGTCCAGAAATATCCACAGGGTTTAAAAAAATTATCTGTCATCACTGTACTTGTGAGTGTTGGTATACAGTTCTCAGTTACCTTCTAATAAGCACGTCAAAGGTTTCAAAGTAGACACAAAATTCCCAGTGGATGAATTATAAAGCAGGTCTCATACTACTGCAGCTGGAGCTACAAGTAAAATGTATCAGTACACATAATCACATTTTTTCTGGTTAATTTGAGGCATATATAATTTCTGCTGTAGTGATACATTTGTTGCAAATATAACATAAACAACACAGTTGAAAAAAACCCCCACACAACAAAGTCACTATCCTGAGCCCTCATCAATCAGACAAGAGAAAGCAAGAAAAGCAAGAGCAGGGAGCACAGCCCTGCCTAGCATTGTTTGCAGTGAAAGTGAGGTGAAATGCAGATGTAAATGTAAAATCGGCCACAGGTGCAGTGATTTTAAGGTTTTCACCTCCATAGGTTGGTGGAATAAAATGACAGAAAGCTTGGTCATCAGAAATAAAGACAAAAATAACCAAAATAAATTCATTATTTGGCTCTAGAAGTGATAAACTTAACTCCATAGACAACTCACCTGCACTGAAAATTACTATGAGTAATACCACCTGCAGTATACAATATATAAATTTCTGTCTTTCAATTTCCTCCTCCTTGTTAAGCAACACAGTTTAATCCAGTGTACTTATACATGTCTTTTCTCCTATTTTATACATTGTTGAATGTTGTTTTAAACATGAATAGCTGCAATGTGTGGGTGTTAACTATGTATGCAGTTATAAAGAAGAATGACATGATTGATTCACATTTTATACAAAAAAATAAGAGTTTGGATACTATTTTCTTTTTCTGAAATACATAGCAGAATTACACTGATTTGAATAGAATTATAGTTGCCAGATTGTCATTTAACTGAAATGGGCTAGACTGGCATCATACTGATATTCTTAAAAATCTGTCATTTTTAACTTAGCTGATGAATAAAACATGAAGCTGATCTTCCGCAGAAAATGGAGACTGCACTATCCAGAGGCTTCTGCTGTAGGAAGCATTACCTGTGGCTGGAATACCTTCCCAGTGATGCTGCTTATTACTGTGCCAGAGCCTCCTGTTTTTCAAACCCCTAGTTTGTGCCTTCATAAAAATTAGCCAGGTTTAGCTTTTGGTTCCTCTCCTGTGTTACCCATTTCTAGATGTGTGAATATTCCATAATGGAACCAACTGTATATTTAGAGAAATTTGAGAAATCTGTTCACCTTTGCATCTCAGCTATCCAGGGCTGAAAGCACAAAAACGTGCTAAGCCAATTGCTGACTCTTCTGAGGCTTGGGGGCTGCAGGCCCTCATTCACATGCTACAGAGGCTTTGAAGAGCAACAAGGTGCTCATAGGACTGGTTCCCACTCCACAACTGCCTCCCCCCCTCATCTCTTCCAAGTAGTTCTCTTTTACACTATCCCATATAATAAACAAAGGCACTATAACGAAGAAGTGTTTGAAGTCACTCAGGTGGAAAACACTGGACATATAAAGACTAGTTACTCATATTTCATTATTGTATCATTAATATATTACTAGCCAATACATTTTTGATTATTACCTATTTAAGGTAATTTTTATCTCTGAAGGAGTCAAGTAGGTCTACTCAAACTCATAGACGGGCACAACTACCACTGGGCCTCTTCCCTTGTGAGGATGATAATAAGGGTTAGGGTTCAACGTGAAGCCATTTTCATTTAAAGCAAAAGCTCCAGGACACAATTACAGCTGGAGGCAGCAACTTCAAACAAACTGTGTGTGGGAGTGGAGGGGCCTCAGAGGGTTCTTTGGGGCATGACTGAAGCCCATTTGGGAAGTCTTGGTACTTTCTTTACAAGTAGTTAGTTCTCAGATCAAAATCAAGTGCAGTAAAGGCACTATGGAAAGAGACAAGGTATTTTATTGACTATGCTGACTTGCTGATCTTGAGATTTTTTCAGGGATCAGCATTGTAAGAGAAATTATTTTGATCCCATTACTTTGAATTGTTTTGGTGGTTTATCTGTATCATCCTCTATGCCTCCTTATCCACGTGAGCTGCCCCGGGGCCGGCTGGTAGGAGAAGCCGTGCTGGGGCAGGGGCCTGCCATGGCTCCCCATTGTTGCAGAAGCATGCACCAGCTCAGCACTGCCCCGCTCCGTACTCCAAATCCCTGCTTTTGTGTTTCCTCGCGGCCAGAGACAGCTGCTCTCAGCAGCCTCCTTGCCTGGAGCACTGAGACAAAGAAATGTACAACTGCATAGTTATACTTCATGACTCAGCTGAAAAGACACAAGTCAAACAGCAACCTCCTCAGAACAACCAGAGCTGCATATTAACCATCCATCTGTGCATGCTGCTGTGACTTTGTGTCATATTTTGTGATTCAGAAAAAATAAAACAGACACAGAGGAAAAGGAAACCTGTAGAGAGATTTATTTTTACCTCCTGTAGGAAGACATCTGCCTTTGTAAATGTGTGTTTGTACAGGTTGCACATGCTCTGCACAGTGAAACTTTCATCTGGGCTTCAAAGTGGCACACTTACTATTTAACTTTCATTGAGTAGAAGCAGACAGATGGATTTAGTTTGGAATTTTGTTTTGGTCTGTTGCTTTTTTTTTTTTTTTTTTTTTTTTTTTACTATTAGATCCTCAGTTAGAAGTGAAGCCAGCTGCTTATAATTTAGTTCCAGCAATTCAAACTGGTTGCTTGCATTCTGACTGCTTGTTTAATACAGTTGGTATTTCAACGGTCAAGAGTAACCTTTGAAGTTAGCACCCTGTTAAGAGGAGAGCTGGGGGAGGAATCAGTTTCTGTGGCTTGTGATTTTGTATGTTCTTAGACTGATGAAGACTGCTGTGGATTGATTTTCACAGCCTGATTCAGCAGGAAGGGATAATTTGAATCCCAGGAATGTTGCAATGCATGCAAAGTTACAGATATCTATGATATCTAAGCTTGAGTGAACACACTTCACACACACTTGGGGGCAGTGAAAACCTCAGTTGCTGCCCAGGTCTAATAACAGTTCTGCCCACAGATGCCCATTTTGAACATTAGAGGTGCCAGCTGCACACAGGGAGCTACATGGGCCTTTGATGTAAAGCTCCCTGGTACCCCTGTTTTCTTTCTAAATCTTTCACAGCTCCATAAACATCATGCAGTCCTTGTTCTTAGGGCTTGAGGATCAGAGGACTGACAAGGTGGGCTGTTCACAAAGGTGGGCTGCCCCTCTTCTTTCAAAACAGGGAGTAAGTGCCGACTATTTAATTCCACCTCCTCCCCCATCTGTGATAGAAGGGAGAACACGGCTGACTTCCACCTTCTACCTGCAGGAATTTAAGCCCATGCCTCCTATGAGAGGGAGAGGTTATGCCTGTGACAGAGAACTGTGGATTCTGTTGTGGGCAACATGCACTTTACCAGTTATGTATGACAACACTGCTTTGCCACTTGCTATCTCCTTTGCAAATCTGGATGCTTAGCTCTCAATATCTGCTTTAAGTACATTGGCATCAACATGACTCTACAGAGAGGTGTTAATACCACCATGCCTGTGTGAATATGCTTCTACAATGTGATCCTTCTCTACTGCTATGTGTATCTTGTATTCGACAGTTTACTTTCAAAACCATGCCGCGGTGCTTAGCAATTCTACCAACTATGTATTAACAATTCAAATATCTCGATTTCCATTCTCTCCACAAAAGAGCTTGTAAGCTTAAGCAGAAGTTATTTTCATAGCAGAAAATATCAATGTAAGTAACTGCATTGGAAGCAGATTCCAAAATATGCTCATCTCTAAATACAAAAGAAAAAAAAAGACAGACTGCACTAACTAAACAACATTCCAGACAAGAAATTAAGCCTTTCCATAGCCATTCCAACCGAATTTATAGTTCAGCTTAACAGTTGAACCAGTTACCAAGTTATGGATATTTTAAAAAGTCCTTCAAGCAGGACTCTTGCTTGAAGTATTGAAACGAATACATGAAAAACTCTTTTCTTTCCCCCCCATCAGCAGAGATTGTTTAAACTTGTAGATACAGAAGGCACGTCACTTCTTGTTCTCCATGAAGCCCAGATGGTCAAGGAAAAAGGAGTGGGAGAAAAATAGTTGGGGTTTTTTTCTTCACATTTCCCCCTACCCCCCAGTCAAAACCAAACAAATCTGCTGTCTGCTCATCTATTGACTTTTCTCATTTAGTAAGATGATTCAGAAATAGAAGATTAGCCATTTACTGCTAGAATGCTTCAGAAGAAGGGGTAGGTAGGTAAATATCAACAGAACCATGTTTTCCATCAGAAACATGACAATATGTCTGACTGAGCTAAGCTTATTAAATGACTACAATGGAATTTCATTTAGGAAAAGACCAGAAAAAATTGATACATTCATTTCCTCCTCTGAAGCAGCCATATGGAAACTTCTGTATACTACCAAAAAAGATTTTAATAAATTCCTTTAATGAAATTTCCTTCCAAGAACACTTTATCAAAGGCTATTACCACTTTTCACTCAGCTCTACTCTATGGCAAATATATCCTTTGAAGGAAGGGGAAGGCAAACAGAATTTTGGCTTAATAAGCCACACTTTCTTTCCATTATTATGCCTTGGGCAACTCCAAGGCACCTTCACTTGCAGTATGTTGCAACCTGGTACAGGTTATGTTGCAATAAGAGCAAAGTTACCCTTGTTCTGAAGTTAATCTGCATTCACTTGAAAATGTACACCAGTTCCTGAACCTTCTTTAATTACTCTGCTAGCTGAATTCTCATGTTTTGTGTCTGATCCAGGCCTGAACTCTACCAACATGCAATCTTTTTAAGTATACTATTGAGAAATAAAAGTCTATTCTAAATTTTGGAACTTACACAGGATAAGGAAAAATAACACATGCAACTCTTTTAGGACACCACTTCTTAACTGGTAAGGCCAAACAGTTAAAATTTCACATGGAAGTAACTTCCCTCAAAGAAATGCAATTTTCACTGGATTGAGTTATGAGTCCTTTGAGAACTACATTGGCCAGATGTGTATCGGAGCTTCTTAGCAATTACCAAGTGTTATGTTAAGTCAGATCAATGGTTTTATACACAATAAAAACCTGGCTTCTGTGTCAGGGATATGAATCACACAGATGCAGTTTTAGTTTAAAATGTATGACCAACCACCATTATGGAAGCTTTATGGAGGAGGAGAAGTAGAAAGGTTGCAATGGGATTTAATTGGGAGGGTCTCCAGTGTCTCACTCAACAGAGTGTTATTTTATTTTATCCTCTGGCGTGCCTTTTGTGCCCCACCTCTGCAATTTGCTACACAACCAGGATTTAAATAAGTGCTGGTGTCTTCTTGCAGTTCTTTTCTGGCTGTTTGAAACACACAAAATGTTAATACCTAACACCCTGACATAAAAGAGGTCCTGGGGGCTACAGGCAACTCTGCTGGGTAGAGGGCAAGAAATTCAAATAAATAGAACTCATTGTTTTACTCTAGCATTTAACATGGCAAGAATTACTTCTGCAACAGACTATATACATCACATAAAGTGTAAATAAATGAACACTTTCTTAAGCTATATTTGAGCGCTATAAACATATAGTAAATCATATACAGAATTATAGAAATATTAATAGCTGTAGTATGAGTGAAGTATGAAGAAGACAAATCACCAAAGCTCTAAGTTGGCTCTATCATGTTCTGATTAGTTAAACAATTGCATTTTTGAAGAAAAGGCTTATTGTATTTCTTCATATAAAAGAGACCGAACAGGAGGCCACATGAGGTCCTCTTCATAGCTTCAGGATTATCTACTTTGCTGTTGGTGAATATGCTACTGCTAGTGTGGTGATTTCCTTCCCATGAGCACAGAAACAGCAAAATGTGTTAATACCAAATCATTCATGTCACATTATATTCTTTCCTTAGCTTCAAGTCAGAGATATCTTCCTCAGTATAACAACTCAGGCCAGTGTCCTTTTGTTAAGGGAGACAGCATCTTTACTGACAGGTCTCAGCAAAGGATTTGGCCAGCCTACAACTGTTTGAGTGATAATCACTTTGATTGATTTAATGTGATTTAATTGATCTTAAATCATGTGAATTAAGAGTAGACATGCAGCTTTTTGAGATACAGGTACACAGGAGAAATGGGAGACTGTCTTAAAATGCTACTCACTGCAACAATTTACTGAACACAGTCGCAGTGTTTTAGTTGTGATGGTTGAGCTCAAAATGTGAAAAAAGAGGCTTAAAGTTTAAAACCATGTCTTTTGGTCTCTGAAGCTCTAGGTGATCTAACAGAAGATACTACCTTTCCATACAAATTGTGTCTCACTTATCTGTGGAATGTATAGGCTTCCTCACCCCCAGTTTTCCTTCCTGACAAATGCTAAAAATATTGAAGACCTGTTAAACTCAAAGGTTAGTTCATTTGTCATGGAGCCAAACATTCTCAGACACTAGAAGAGGGGAAATTGGCAAATAAGTAATTAAGTGATTGAGAGGAGAAGCCAGACAAAAGATACATCACAGGAACAATTCAATTTCTGGGAAATCAACTAAGATGACCCTTTCACACAGCAAACGCAGTTGGTACCAGTTACAGAGGAACATGTAGATGGGGAAGCACCATGCACAGGTGATGATGTATTATGATGAGTTTTTAAACCTTCATTAGGTTAGCATTAAAAGGGCCTATATAAGTTAACTCGTATTTTTGGGTGCCAAATACTTTGGACTTCTTTAAGGTACTTGACTGATACTTTGTACCCTTAGAACAAAGAAATACCACACCCATTACTTTGTGGCATTTAATCTTTTGCTAAGCAATGTGAAGGTACTTTTTCAGGCTGTAAGAGACCATGATTCAGATCTCAGGCAATACCCATGTCACATGCTGTAGGATATTCTGAGAAGTTATTCCATCTCTGTTTCCAGTGTTGATAGAAATTTGCACTAAATGTTAAAAAAAAATAATTAAGCAGAACTGTGTCAGAAGCAGACATTGAAGAGAAAGCACTTAAAAATACCTGGCAACAATAAGACATGTTCCCAAAGCAGTGGTTTAACTCCTGCTCTGCAACGCGTGAAATCTGTTTTTGAACTGACTTTCCTCATTCCAGGTGGACATCCTAATTAGAGGGTTCTTCATGGAACAGAGAGCACAATTTCTTGCTCTGGTGTATCTGTTAAGGAAATGCAGCAAGAAATAATAGTTATGGGATTGTTTCAGGAAAACAGTTACCACAAAAACACTGCCGAATTTCTGTCAAGATCTTGTGTCACACAGGTGAACTGAGACAAGAGGTACTCAAACCCCTCGTTACTCCTGAAAATACAGAATATGAGAAATATCTTTGAACAGATGAAACTGGCTGAGAGAGCCATGAAAACAGGAGCGTGGCAATGCAATAAAAATAATATAATGATTAGCAGAAAATATTTTAACAGCTTTTTCTAATAGATTTTCCTTTTTGCAAGCCTGATATAGGAATGTAACACTTAAGGAATTTTTAGGGGATATTCTTGTTTGTTATAGGTTAAAAGCCTCACTGAATCAAGAATCCCACCCTATATTTTGATACTTTAAAAATGAAATCAGAAATAGCTGTATATTAGCTTTAGTGTAGCCTGTTGTCCACAAATAATATAAGGATTTACAGCATTTTTTCAGTCCCACTTTCTAAGCTGACTTAAAAGTTACAGAGTATGCAAAATGAGTAATAATGGTGCTCTAGATGAAGGGAAAATAAAATCTAGTATGCTGGTCCAAAAATTTCTGGACTCCTCAATTGCTGATATGCCTAAAATTCAGTTTTAACTAAATCTGGTTCAGGCTGATTCAACTGATATGTATGTCTACATACACTTCTACTGCATCTACTCCCTTAAATATAATTTTTAAAAGTTTGATATTCAACTGAACTATTTTCAAAGAAAAAGACTAGAAGCACAGGAAGAAAAAGACTAGAAGCACAGGAGGCTGAAGTTTCCAACGTCAGAACAGGTGGAATTGCAACCCTGTCCATGTGTTGCCTGATGATGATCTCTAGAAAAGCAAAGGCATAAATTAAACTATATACAATCTTTTAAGTTTTTAACTTTTCCCCCCTTCTTTTTAACCAAAGATACTGAAAGAGTACAAATTTATTTTCACATAAAGTTAAATTATTACTTTTAATCCAGTGCCAGGTGGAAGACAATACTTACCTGTAAAGCCAGACAAAAAACTTCTGAGGAAGGTGATTTTCCAAGAAAATATTAACCATTCCTTAAGCCAGTCACCAACCTTGTTGTTCAGCATACTTTCAAAATGGTGGTCTAACTTCAGGGAGATAGTAATGTTCAACAACAGATGCACATATAAATATTCAATCTATTTATTGTAGAAACACTGAAGACACGATATAGTTTTAACATACTTCCACTGAATAAGTACTAATTTAATCTGAACAACACATTGTTTATTGTGGAAATGTTGCAGACACAAACAGAGATTTAAACACAGTTTAAATCCACCATCAGAGAACATGACACTTAAGGAAGGCCAAAACAAAATGGCTCTTAAAGCTAAAAAGGAGAGGCAGATGCCATTTCCTAGAAATGAAGGAAGGTAGGCTCCACTGGAGCAGCTTTAATACTGGGATTTTCTTTTGGATTGGTGGTAAATGAAAAACCCAGAGCCCAGTGATTTTTCTTTTTTACCTAATTGCTCCAATCCAGGAATCTTTGGCACAAGAATTTTCCTTTGCTTTGTGGCTCTAAGATTATTCAGCCATTTGTTCTTAACAAGGCCACTGTTTTGATAACTTTTAATCCTACTCTGTGGCATTTAAGTGCATGTTGTGCAAAGAATGCTCTTGAGTGTCAAATTCTATCTTGATAGGAGACTAACAGCACCAGATTATTGCACTAGTTCTTTTCTACTCTAGTTTTATCTGACTAACAAACAATGCTGTTAGAGAACTGATTTTCCTGATTGTTTGCTACACTGGCCTTATTTTATTTCTCCTACACTTACAAGCTGACAAACATATCTACATGCAAGAGGAAAGAATTCCACTGCATTGATTTAAAGAGACAAAAAAATTAATTGCCAAACTGAAAGTTATTTTAAGATAATCATGCAGATATTCTATTTCTAGTTCACTCTTGTACACTTCCTAGATTTAAACCACTGAGCTGCACTGCTTCTTCTTTGCAGAAAGAAATAAAAATGAGGCCTATTTGAAAAACCTGCACCACAGAGGACACATGTTTTTTTCTGTAAGTCCCAGTGGTACATTTACTTCTTTGTTGCTGTGTATTAGTTGTGAAGCTGTATTCATGAAACAGGGAATGTTTATATATTCAAAACTTGTGCGTAAAACAGAAGTAAATTACATGTGCATTTCTTAGCCATCATTAAAACACTGACAAAATAAAAGTACTATAAAAGATTGTATAAAACTAGAGCTCTACTACACTTCTTTAAACAGCAAAAAACCCATCAGTCTCATAATGGAAATCAAAACTTATTTTTGGGTACAATTCTTTGCATGCCATTCTTCCTTAGAGGGCTACATAATCACTTTACTTTTTCCTCTTATTTTAGTATCAGCAAACATCTGCCTACACATTAATTGAGAAAATATTAATTAAAAACTGGAAAGTATTAGAGCCTAGCACACTGATTTAAAATGTCTCTGATCACATATTTGATATCAAGTCCTAGCATGAAAATCTATATTTAATCCAAGTAGTTTCTTGTTAGGAAATAGCACACATAGACTGTCAAATTATTTTCAGTACAAAAGATACAGCGATAAAATAGTTTAACCAAACAGCTCTGAAGACTCCTAGGCATCAGCAGCGAAGGCACTTTTCCGGTCACACAGTTCTAAGCACAACGGGACTCAGCACAGCTTTGGTATTTCAACATCTCCTTCAGTTTCTATGCAAGTGATATCCACTGACTGCCCAGTCCTGAACTTCTCCACTTGCAAATAATGCAAAGAAAATTGCTCCAAATAGATTAATAGAGGCAGCAATATAGAAAACCATCTGCCATTCTCCCACAGTATTCTGTCAAAAAAAAAAAAAAATGCAGTCAATTTGCAGCTTCACACTCGAGAAAAAGTAGTTTTAAAATCGATGCTACATGCCTTGCCTATTTAAATGCAAATGCCATTCAGCATGATTTCACAGCAACATAAAAGCATTATAAACATAAAGGATGCAATAAGCAGTATAGTCAATTTCAGTTTTATAATACAGCTTACACAGATAGTCTTATCAGAACTGCATTACCCAATCTGGATCAGTTTATCACCCAATATGCAGAGCCATCGACACAACTGCAGCGAATGCTACTGTAAGGGAAACACTGCTTTGCTTTCAGATCAGGTGATCCAAGAGCTGAAGTGCCCTGCACTGTGCAGTAAGCTATTCTTAATGACTACTATGTGAACATTCCAGAATCATAAGCCTTTTGGTCCCAACGAGGTAGCTACCTTCACTCAGATTTCAAGAGTAATCCTCTAAACTCTGGTATTTAAGAAAGGCCTTAATAAATGTGTAGTAAAGAACTGTGGTTTATTTGCTTTTTGGCTTTTTTTTTCCTTTTCAAATAAAGAAATAATATCTGTAGATGTCTAAAGTTTTTGGGGTTTTTTTTAAGTTCTGGATGATGCTGTAACAAACCTGTGAATGATCTTACTACAAAAACAGAATACCATTAGTATGGAGGGGAAAAAACTAAACCAAACAAAAATATCCTAAAACAACCCACTTGTTAAGATATCTGGAAGAACTAATTTTATTGGAATAATGAATTAATGAATATTTTCAGATTGTTTTTGGTTAGAGCATGGTGCTAATAACGCCAAGACCATGAGTTTGATTCTCATATGGGCCATTCACTTAAGAGTTGAACTCAAAGATCCTGTGGGTCACTTCCAATTTAGAATATTCTGTGATTCTGTGATTTTTAAGAAAATCCTTAGAATTACCTCCAACTCCAAAAATTCAAGTGCATCACTAATCTTACTCCTCCTATCTCCCTTTCTTAAAAGATTTTAGAATAATTCATATGTTCATTGAAAAAATAGTAACCAAAAACTCCTCAAAAGCCCCAGTGCTTCCCTTTTTCTATCGAAATCACTACAGCACCTTGTTAGTCAAATCTAACACTAGAATCTAGTTTCTCACTTATCTGACAAATGCTGACATTAGAACTCAACACCTCACGTGACAGCCTAATTAAAAAAAACCAAGCAAGAACTTGTTCTAATTTGATAAAACAATACCACAAATGTCTAATCTAGTTGGTGTTTTATCAGAGTTCTACTGTGATAAAAATATATTCATTTTGTTCCTAGAGAATATAAGGGGTGAGTCCCTAAAATTTTCAAGTCTTACAAAGGTATTTGATTTTACCCTTATTTTCCTGATCAGAATCAGGACAATAAGAGCTAGGAATCAAGTAATTCAAAACAATGGAACAACATGATTTACAGGTGTAACCCACATTTCATTTAACGACTGCAGACGTGAGAAGAAGGAATTTCTATTCAATTGAGATAAAAATATAACAACTCACATTATGAGTGAGGTTTTTGGCAATAACTGGCCCCACCATTCCTGGGATAGTAGCAAAAGAATTTGTGATCCCAAGGAGAATTCCAGCATACCTGCAAGAGAAGTTGTTGACACTGCTTATTAACTTGTCAGGCTTATCAATCATGGACACCATTTTGCCTAACCAGGCCTCATCTTGATCACACAAGACAAATAAAACACAAATATTCCAGTGTGAATGACTTGCTTTTCTTCTAATAACAACTCACTGTCACCTTGGTACATACATTTTAAAGGACATAGTTTAGTTGTGGACTTGGTAGTGTTAGATTAATGGTTGGGCATGATGATCTTAAAGATCCTTTTCCACTTAAATGATTCTCTATGTCTCTATTTTTCAGAGGCTAGTTATGGAATTTAACTTAAATTGCCTATGGCTTTGCTAAAGATCCATAATCCAAATCCACATCCCCTTTGCTAAGCCACAACAAAACTGTCTGGAATGGATCCACTGGAGCAGTTAAAGACACATTGCATGTCTTGAAGTAGAAAGACAACAAGGAGTATGACAAAGTGCTCTTTGCCAACAGTAAGAGTTGGTTCAGGTTTCATTGCTAAAAATCTGTCTGCCAAGGAGGCAATATCCACAGTGTGCCTGGATATCCCCACTTACACTAAAAAGTGTATATTCCAAAGATAGGAGTTCAGAGTGCTGTGGCAGTCCTTCTATTCAGCTTTCTGTGGGTCAAGGCCAATGGGAAAGGGGTCTGACTAAACCAGTTCTGCTGGTTGCCATTCCTGCAGCTCCATTCTGAGGCCTCCTGTTCCATGAACGTGCTGCTCTCTCACACACAAATGTATGCATATGCACCAGTGGCCATAAAAACTTGCTGGGAAAAGCTGATAACTTGCTTAATATCTGTCTCAGCACCTCATCTCTAAGCAATTCAAGATCTCTCTCACAGGCATGTTGCAATACCGAAAGTTTGAAACTGTACCACAAGTGCAGACTTGTGAGAGAGACTGAAGAGAAATAAGAGCCAGATGTTCCACAGCAGTTTGACCTTCCAACCACCAGGGCACAGATCCCTGTGTTTTAGATTTTCGAGGTGGATTCGTTGGCTGAAGAATCATACAAAATACTAATAGCTGCAGTTTACCATAGGAGAAAGGAGTCATATCCCAGTCATCATTTTAGGCTGCTCAGAGTAAAATTATGTCCTCACCAATTTTAACATAACAGAAACCTATTTCATCTCTAAAGAGAAATGCATACCTTTGAAATTTTATTTACCAAAACAGGAGAATTCAACCATACAACATTGTTACAAAAGGTTGCAATATGCGTATTCATTCCAGTGATATTAGAAAAACATGTGGTTTTTTCCTGAGAAAGGGAAACAATCATCTAGCCTACTAGTTGATTTTTTAAAGTCTACACTACATGTAATTTTGAAGTGTGGCCATGCTTTAGTTAAAACTTCTTTATTTCTTTCTAAACCTGGCATGCAGTCTTCCTATCTTGGAAAGTGGTTTAGAATTAATAGGCCTTTATGATGCTGAATGTCAAAGTGTAAAAGTTTCCCTTAGGAAAATAAGCGCATGAAGCAAAACCCCATTTAAAGCCTTTAAGTAGAACCAAATGCACTTTGTCTTCAACATGTTTAAGCACTACAATACTGCTAACATACACTTTTAAAACTAAACATAGTCGACAAAGATCTCTGGCAACTAATTGCTGGCTAAATGCCTCTGTTTATGCCCAGTGTTTCTGACATAGGTTGCATTCTTGATAGTGCTCGCTGTTTGATGCAGATAACTGTGATGACACTCCCTTAGTACAGTGGAAACTCCCATATGAAAAGGGAAAGCAAAAAGTGACATGTCTGTAGAGCAAAACCAATAGTAAGCTGTTGGTCAGGTTCTTATGGCATAATGGGGATAACCAAATACAAATTAACTTGCAGAGCAGTCAAGTAGTAAAATCAAGAGTATAAAAAAACATCTATGTGAAGTATTTAGTATATAACAGAACCACATGAATATTACAAGGGCTCATGGTAACACCAGTATTAAAATTTGTAATAATAGAAATGTATTGATGTAGACTTAAAAAGCTAAAATACAATATTTTCCCTAGAAGAACAATCTTGTCTCCCTTCTGTCCCCAACCCTTCCCCAATCCAATTCACCAATGGCATAATAAATACATGTTAGAAACCAAAACCACATAGCAAATATTGTTTTTAATTAAGCATCAGTATTTTCATTCACTTTTTTCCTGTGAATATAATAATTATTATGCAAGTTCTAGTAGTAAAAAGGGACTGTTTGCTATTCTAGGAAGCATACTTTTAACTAATTTAAATGGGTATTTGTGCATTTTGAAACTGCTTTGAATCACTTCTAGTTTTTCTAACATCTTTCACTAAATTACGAAAAATAAATATTGAGCTCTGAGTAGACTCTACAGAGGTTTCCTTCACACTTTCATGCAGACTTTGTTTTTAGATTTCTCCAATTATGTCAAGTATTTCCTTGAAATTTTGTATGTCGGCCTTGATCATTTTATCCAACAAAGTTCAGACAAATTGCAAAAAACTTAGGTGTGGGGGGAGGAGCAAAGACAGTCTTCTTTTTCTTCTCATCTTATATGTTTTTTACATTTCTGTGTCTGAAGAAATTTTTTAATATGACTTCTGTTACAAGGACATGCTTTTTTTCTTTCTCTGTCCCCATTTGGACTGATTTGCCCTGAATTAAAGCATGCATGTGCTGAATAGAAAATCACTGATTTCAATAAAACAGCACTCACTCTCACCACGTCACCACCAAAGAAAGTCTTCCCACATATGCAGCCATGCGCCTCTAGAGGCAATGCTGGGCCAAAGTCCCTGAACTACCAGCAAGACACTTCCCCCTCTTACACTCAGTCTGCTCCCTTCTGCCTGTCTGAGAGGGAAGAAGAGCTAGAGGAACTTGTCTGGTGTAAATCCAAAGGGAATAAAAGCAGGACTTTATCGAGGGTAGGAAGAACAGAGTGGGATTTGGTCAGAAGGATCAGCAGCAGTTCATATGCGGAACCTAGCTATGCCTGCTGACAGGCATCGGCACTGTGTAACTTCATTTTCTTCTTGTGGCTTTTTTTCAACACCTGAAATACTCTGAATACTGTTATAAACAAATTGACTCTTGAAATAAACACATTTGAAATTCAAAATGAAGCATCTCAAATTAGAAGACACATACAACATCCTAGTTTGGGAAACCTCAGCCATTGCCTACATACAGAAGTTCCTTGTGCGTCTAAGTCACACTGCAGTTGCATGATTTCCTTTTTCCTGTCACAACTCTGTTGCATTCCATGGACACGTTAAATTGTACTCACATAACAAGCACAATTTAATACGTATTTTGGAAACTAACCATTGTAGTTCTGCAAAACTAAGCTTGAAACAGAAGTTGTATAATGAATGGTCTCATAACACCCCAGATGCACTGCTTTAAGTACATTTTCCAAATTTGTAGTTATATGTGATTTAAAACAAAGTGCACCACAGAAGCTATTTTTCTTACTTTCATATTCAATTCAGCACTACAAGCAGTTTATAGCTGGCCACTAATACCTCCCCTCTTGCTTGCTACGTAACCTCACCTGCCAAGATTAACTGAGTTCCCACTATTTCATATCCATTTGTTAAGTCAAAAATTGTCCGTGATTGTGGATGTGACCACCATCGTTTCAATTGCCCAAGCCTGGATACCACCTTCAATTGGGACCCATATAAATTGACTAGATGATCAGAATTTTTTTATAGGTAGTATTTCTATAAATTGTTTTTTACTCTACACTTTAAGTCATTTCATTTTACACAGTAATACAGAAACACCATTTTCTTTGGACATGAAGTCATTTGACCCTGTTCACATCTAAGTGCTACCACAAATTGGAAAATGAATGACAAAGTAAAGTACTTGACTTTTACCAGTGCACTTTTGAAAGAATATACATACATCCACACTCTTTGGGGAACTGATGGATCTGCCTAATTCTGAATTTGTAACACTGGAGAAATTACAGCTTGAAGTCTTAACTTTCCATTCTTGAAAAATATTCATTTAAGAGCAATTGTACATACCTGATTTGTCACGTACTGACAAATCAGGTCAACTACTTGTAACAATAATTAGATTCCAGTGTACAGAATGTTTTTCAAATGCAAATAATTTGCCTGTATCACAGTGCTTAAATACGGTAATGTTCATACCAAAGGTTGATAGCTCTGATGAAAAAGCTGAAGACAGTGAAACACTTAACTGTACTGTGCAGTTCAAAATATACTGTCCTACTAAGAACATGAATTCAATATGACAAAAGTCTATCAAGTCTATAATTAGAATCTGTAATTACAGGAATTATATAATTTATTACTGCAGGATCAAAATTGGAATGATTCTAAACTATTGTTTATGTCATAGCCTCTGCCAACCTTGCACTTTTTGCAAATACAGTGCTTAATACTGTAAACCCAAGTAATTGTCAGTGTTTACACTCCAGCTCTGTACAGCATGTGCTCCATAGATACATTTCCAAGCCACCCCAGCAACACAAAAAGAAAAAAGAGGGGTCACAAACATTTGACATGCACTAACAACAGCTTCAGCAATACTTACGAAGGTGCTATGTCTAGATGATTGATGCTGTAGCCTGATGTACAAAATCCTCCTAGTGTTGTTGATATGGTCACGAACGCAACAGCCAGTGCATAGTTGCAGCCTATGAATCCAGCTGCTACTAAGAACACCGCAGGTCCAATCATTCCTTTAAGACAGAAGCCTCAGAATCAATGGACGTTTAACACGAGACACTGGGACGCGCCAAGCGGAGTGTACGTTTCCCATACAACTTCCACCGCCCCCTGCCGTACAGAACCGGCACTGCACCACGCGCGTTACAGTGGGACGGTACGGAATCAGAAATGGTTTCGGGGGGAAGGGACCTTAAAGATCATCTAGTTCCAATCTCCCTGCCACACGCAGGGACACCTCCCACTGGATCAGGTTGCTCAGGGCCCCATCCAACTTGGCCTTAACCACTTCCAGGGATGGGGCAGCCACAACTTCTCTGGGCAACCTGTTCCAGTGCCTCACCACCCTCTCAGTAATGAATTTCTTCCTATTGTCTAATTCAAATCTACTCTCTTTAAAGCCACTCCCCCTTGTCCTATCACTACATGTCCTTGTGAAAAGGAAGAGCAGATGGGTTGCAAAGCTGTTGTTGTCTCAAGAAACAGCAACTAGATCAGAAATATCCCACTCTAGCGGTAAAGAACAAACTAGATTAAAAAATTAACAAAAATCAACAGATACTGAAAATTACCTCACAAATTATTTTTTTTTATTGCTATAAAAAAATTGAAGCTACACTGACACTGTGAACCCTGAGTGAAGCCAGGAGAGCTGTAGAGATACTGCATCGGGCACTGGAAACAGCTTATCAGCCACCATGAGCTCATGCACACTGCTTCCTATCTGCAGTTAACTTTGGTACCCATTTCCCAGGACCACAGCCCATTCACATGACCCCACTGTGACCTCTGCAAACAGCTCCAAGTACATGTTTTTCTTGATGAAGCCAACCTAAGTCCTACTTTTCCCAAGACAACAACATTTTTTCTCCTGTTATACATACAAGGGTGTGAGATGTGTGGCCCTGCAGTAAACTGAATCACCAAAATAGCATAGACTTAAGACAAACAAACAAAATGCCTGAGAATTTATTACAGGAGCTGCTTTAAAGAAAGCAGTTGAGTCAGCTGAATTGAGAAGCCAGCAAGGATGACCATACAATAACTGGGCTGCAACTTTTGTGGATCCTGTGCCTAATATATTTTTTTTTCCTTCAACTTCTTTCCCCTGTTCCCTCTTTTACTCAGCAATCAACTCCTCTTTCCTAAATACAGCCTTTTACCTGTGTTTATTGAAATCTGATCTGGCTGATCTGTTGGTGATTTCAGATCCTCTCTCCTCCCAGTCAGTCAAGACCATTTTGGATTCTGTTTGATCTTCCTACTGTGGTAGCAACTGTAAATTTTACAAGTGTATTCCTATTTACTTGCTTAAGCCTTAGATAAACAAAACACTGAACAACAGAACAGGCTCATGCAGAACAATATCCCGGCAGTCTGATAAACCTTGTTTGATAACAGTGTTTCAGTCACCCTTTTATGGTGACTTTACCTGACTGTTTATTTGATTGGTTTGCTTGTAGTCCAATTATCTTGACCTAAAAAAAGCTTTTGACAATCTCTTATTGTTCTCTTATCCAATAGGCCTACTTTTCATGGAAAAAGATAGGATTTACTCCTGACACATTATTGTACAGATAAAGTTGCTCCTCTCAAGTCATGAACAATGCTGCCTCATCTCACAACAGAATGTCAGACTACTCTCCCAAGCTCCTAAGCTTTCCCAAATTGATACTATTATATGTTCTAAGATTGTATGTTCCAAGAGATGATACTGCACCTACCTATTAGGGTAAAACATTTGCGAACACAAACAGTGGAGAAGTTCTGTTTTTCCCGTAAATAATCAGCAATTTGCCCAGACAGAATTATACATAACCAGCAGCCAAAATAAGGTAGGGCAGACAAAAATCCATTCTGTTAAGGAGGTTAAAAGAAGACAGTTAAAACACTGAAATGACAAATCAATATGCTGAAAAATCACTTGTGCTGGAACATTAACTGAGACTGAACCAGAGGTGACAATTCCATCCATCCACATAATTATTGCTGGTATTACATAAAATACAAACCTAGGGATAGAAAAAGCAAAGCATAATAAAGTTACCAATGTGTAAACGCCCCATCACATGACTTAATCCATAACTACCAATGCAGTCAGACCAAAAACTCCAAGGTTTAAAAAATCAGCAACTGGGTTCAGGAATAAGAAAACTGTAACTGAAGGTATCCTGTGGAAATCAACCTGATCATGGAAGTTTCCAGGACACCAATATCAAGGGAGTTACTAAAGTTAGTGGAAGCTGTAAATATTATTCAGAATTTTGAAAACTATATAGAATCTCTGGTTTTGTACTACTGTTACATTACATTATTCCTTATCCATCTGCTGAAATATCTGGTGCTTGCTGTAAACAGAAGACAAAATATAGAACTAGGACTTTCATCACATCTAGGCTGGACATCCTGAAATCCCAAAGCAGAGTTATTCAGATCTGACATGACTTACACTGAACTCACCAGTTAATCCCCATTACTTTAAACAAGTGCTGTTTAGAGACTTCTGTCTGATTCTACATGATTTGCAGATGAAGGGAAACAAAAGGTACTATTAAACTGCCTACATTTACAGCCTTTCTAAACAATTACAGATAGCTACTGATAACAGAGCTATAATTTGACCATACCCATGATTAAAAAGAGGTATTTGAATAGAAATACTGTAACCTTTATACACTAGTATGAAACGTATTAACTGTCAAGAAGTGTCAAGAAGTGGAAGATTCCCTAGGAATTTTAATTTGAGTTGAAACAAGAAACACATCCCCACCTCAAGTTCATTGTATCAGCACTTGTGCATGCTGCCTGTTGGATTTCAATGCTCAGTTTTCACTAACAGTAGGTAAAATTTTGAAAAATAGAAGAGTCTCAGTAATTAAAAAACTTTTTAAAAGCACTATTCAAAGACACAGCATTATTTTAAACTAATTTCTGTATTTTAGAAAGGAAACTGAACAGCAACAACTGTATAATATTTTAAACGGTAATGCAATCTCCATCTAAATGTGTGGCAACAAAGTTAGTTCTACACTATTACACAAGCATTTTTTTTTTTGATGTTCACAACAGTCAGTACTCTAAGTTGCTCTAAAAAGAAGAAACATAACCCAGAGACAAAGGAAACCACTTCACAGCAGAACCATTTAATGCAACGTGTGTTTTACAAACGTTATGTGCAACTGAGAGCCGTGGTAGCAAATGACTTCCACAGATGTTGATGCCTCTTCAGGGAATACCTGAAGAGGCACAATAAGGAACCCAATCAGCAACTTCAGTTAGTTTTTTCCAGCCATTTTGCAGCTTGTCCTAATGCAACCTTCTCTTCTAATGCTAAGGTTCCCCATCTTCTCCTCCCAAGATTGCTGGCATCACGTCTTTCTTGCACGGCATTCATCTTCAGATTGCTCTAAACCAGTTTTGTTTTTTAAACCAGGAAAAGACTATGTTAAACATCTTGAAATTTCTGAGCACCTTTTTATCTTAGCTATACCAGTTTCTCCAGGTAAGCTATGCCATCACCAAAACAGTTTCATTAAAAACAGACCAGTACAGTCAAGTAATTGCTATAAATAAGAATATTCCACCTCCCTCAACTCCTAATTTTTCCCTGATAAGTAACTCAATTTTATAAAATTTCCTTGAAAAGCACTGTATCTGGACCTTAAGGCTATGGTTTTGTTTCATCCAGTTACCTTAGTAAGAAAAGGTATTTTACCTCTGCTGCTCAATGAGGAAAGAAAGTGACAATTTGGAAACTGATCCAATCAGAATGAAGCTTCCTTCTGGTCCCTTCCTCCCCCAAACCCCATCCTTAAAATACTTTCAAAAATGCCACTTGTCCAGTGGTTTTCTTAGTTTTTATTTTTAACTGGAAATGTTCTCCTCTATGAGGTAGCAAAGAAGTAGACAGTATTTCAGAAGCCATAAAACTTGGTGTAAAATCTGAAATAATCATAGAAGCCATAGATCGGGGAAAATATTTTTATAGTTATGTTTTAAAGCAGAGCAGTTAAAGATGGGTACCATGCATCTTCAAACAGAAAATTTACCTTGAAAATTAGCACTAAGGTAAATGTCAGATAAGTAAAGATAGTGGAAATTATATGGCAGGCAACATTTTTGATGCATCTGCTTCACTGTGCGGGGTTATCATTTCCCATCTATATGTTTACATTCCAAGGTTCTTAAACAGGTTCTTCTATTCTAAACAGCAGATGATTTAGTTTCTTTAATTCAGAACAAAGTGACTATATTTGCATGTATCTTACCTCCTGTGCATCAAATCGCAGGATCTCCTTCATGTATGTGGGCAAGAGTGTAAGAAGTGTATAGAAAGTCCAATTATAAGAGAAGTGTGCCACAACAATAGCCCAGAGTGGAAGAGACCCCAGCATAGGTCTCCAGGGAACAGATTTCTGTGTAGAAAGCTGGCAGTCCAGAGACAAAAAGAGAAAAAGAAAGAAATCAGGATGTTGATATGAACATTTACTAAATAAAGCATTTTGATGCTAATCAAATCTATGCTGATCACCCATTCTGAAAGGCACAAAATGAGTCTCAGTTGATAGATACAAGTCATCAGCAATGAATTAATTACTGTCTTCAGTTCTCAGTGAAGGTGTACTAAGGTATGTTACTGCTCTGATGTTTACTATTCCAAAGTAAACCAAATACTACATTTTGTAATTCAAAAAGCATGCCTTCCCTTGTTGAAATTTGATGCCTTCTGCTTTTACTATAAATAATTTAGTATTTAGTCACCCCTGAGGTGTTTATTTAGCTGAATCTTTCCTACTCAGATATTAATTGTGGTCTCTCAGTCAGCTTTACTGTTTGTAAATACATATTCCCCCAGTCACAGGAATGAATCTTATGCAAACTTTAGGATGTGGCTCATTAGCATTTTCTCTGCAAACAGCAATCTGTTTCTTACTCTAGATGACACACTGAGAAAGAGAAATGCTCTAAAATATTATATTGCAAATGTTGAAGACATTATACAGGTCTGCATCTAGTATAAAGTGACATATTTGAGCTTTTTTTTAAAAATAAAAAGCTTTTTAAATAAAGCACCACAAAAACATCTGTAACAAAAGGCAGTATTATAAATGCTATTTGATAGCTGATTTTAAGTTTACAACTGCATTATTTTAAAAAATTTTTTGGTTCGAAAAATCCTGCTTCCATTTCAGTTTAAGGATGCTATTCTATACATAAACAGAGCATGACATTAATGACAATGTTTGTGGTTTATGTTTAGGCTTAACTAGGTATGTCTACACCAAAGTGCTGTACCTGATCTTTTAGAGAAGACAGTATATATTCTCTTTCAGCATGTGAAATGCTCCTGTGAGTTTCTGGTGTATCACTAACCAAACACATCCAGAAGAACCACCATAATACGCCAAGTGCACCTATTATTGTGAAAAGATGGGTGAAGAGATAAAAATTTTTAAAAAGCACTTATATTGAGCGAGTATATAATCTCAGATGATATAATCAGAAGTGTTTTCTCAAAACTCTAATATAATTTTAATGAACATTATTTTTTTATCTACTTACAAACACTAGTTCCCCAAAGTGTCTTAAAAATGCACATTTAGATACAATAAACAATGAAGATGACTAAGCAGGACTTTTTGTTTTTTCCTCTTTTTTTTTTTATACTTGAAGTGCTTCATGCAGCAAGAAAGCTGATGCACATACATAATTGTATTCTTATCAGTCACATGGAAGAGACACAAAGGATATGGCTCATCCTCAGGAAATAAAAATTCATGTGAAGTTTAATCACAAAAAATGCTTTGTGCACATACATAGAATATCACTACATACAGCTTAATCGATGCACCAATCCTCCTTTTCTTTCTTAAGCCAACTCCAGAACTATCCTTTGAAAAAAGGTAACTTTTCAATAATCAGTCCAAATTAACTGCACGTTTATGTAACTGTAACATTGCAACTTATTTCATCTTGTTCAGTTCTTTGGTTTGAATCCTTGTAACTTATAAGAAATTGGAGACGGTTTTTTTGAGGAAAATGTAACCCTCGTCTTACATTCTGATTCCCTCTTCCCCATGGAGAATATGAAATGGCTCAGACATGTAAATGGACCTGGAAAAAGCATCAGCTAGACCTGTTAGCTAGATGCTGTTAAAAAAAGTATTTTCTGTTTCAGCTTCTTCCAGAACATAAGCCACAGTAAACATGCTATGCCTTGCATTTTGGGCATTCTTTCATGGTCCCTGTGACTGCTAGAGATTTTCCACACTTTAAGCAGCAGTAACTTTTCACACGTTCTTTCATTCAAAGTAGAAGTTTATTCCTGGGATTAAAGTTATTAACTCAATTTCACACTCCAGATAAGAAATTTCAGCCTGCTGTTTTCAAGTGATGGGAGAGTTAAGAGCATTTGACTTGTACCAGCTTTTGTCCAACTCAGAGACAGCTTTGCTCATTGGAAGAAAGCTTATTTAGCCATTCACTGGAATCTACTTAGCTTTAAATATCTCTAATTGCCCAGAAGGAATAAAACAGCAACCCAAAATGTCAAACACACTTTTAAAACTCAAAATAAGTTTTCTAACATATGCTTTTCAAAAAGAATGTGGATTGTACTTTAAATAATTAAGAAAAATCAAAACAACACAAACTCACCAAATATGTAGAACACATAAACCCAGTTCATATAGTAACAAATTAAACCAGATAGTGGCAGAGACACAACAGTTCCCAGCTGTGCACCTACCAGAAGAAAGCAAAACAAAGCAGAAAAATAATTAGATCTCCTATGGACCCCTTAAGTGTAAGTGGCATTTCAGAGTTATTTTATTTCTCTGTAATACATCGTGCATAAAGATTGTCACCACCACTAGAGGGTTGTGATTTGCTTTAAAGAAACACAGGCACAATGAGCTGCTTCGGCAGCTCCAAGCAAATAGAGCCCCAGTGCCCTACAAAGCCAAAATTGGAAGCAAAGAGCAATAAAAGATAATAATTCTTGGCACATTTGTCTCCAATAAAGTGACGGCTCTAACACATCTAAAGCAATGCACATTAGTCAACTAGTATTGCTGTAAAACAAGAGAGAGCTGAATGCAGTATAATTAAGGCTTCGGGAGTATAGTGTTGCAATATAGTCAGTTTGCATTTTTCGTATCTCCTACTAGCTCTACAAAACCAGGAATGCTAGAAACATGAACCAGAAGTCAGCCATATATAACCAGTAGGTTCAAATTCCATGTTCCCTAAATGTGACAAGGTGTAGGATCAAGGAAGAAGGGAAAGATGAGCAGATTCCAGTTCAGAATACAGCCAAAACCCAGAAAGAACTGTGCTTATAATTCAACATAAATTTTGCAAAGAATAAGGACGGCAGGTGTTTCCCTTTCGAAATCTAAACCAGAAACCCATATTATTTACATACTTAGACACTCTACTGGGGATAAACAGTAGGTTTTGTCTCTTAATGTTATCTGTACGATTACTTCTCCAAATCTAATCTCAACTCAGAAAATATTAACATTATATTGATACTCTGACTACCTAGATTCCATCTTCACGGAAACAGTAATTTTTATTTGAGGCAGAAAGCTCCAACCATGAACAACAAAAACACATACATCATGCAAAATATAAATCAAAGTAACAGCTATATATAACCTTAACCACATGTACTCTCAGAAAATCAACATGATCACGATTAAATTAACTACCGAGCACATGACGGCCAATGTGCAGGAAAACAGCCTGCCAAGCTTACACAAGATGTCTTAGCCACCCGTGACTGCTAACAATTGGCTCTTCAAGGCCACAGACTCTTCTCACTAGTACATTAGCATATAGTTTCACAAATTACATAAGGACAGTTTAAAAACTCCCATTTGCTAGATGCAGTAGAAGGCAATCCCAGCCCTGTACTCTCTGCTTAACTTGTGTGCTGGGTCTCACATGAAGACTTCTTTTAAAGTGGATTTAATTAAACACTAAGGCAGAAAACAGATTTTTAAAAAAGAAAAAAAGCTTTCTGATGCATTAGGTGTATTGAAGTAGATCATTGAAATGTCACTTCAATGAGTGATGAGACACTTGGTTCAGAGCAAAGTGAAGAAATGTGAGCAAGAAAGGATTAAGGCTTCATTCCTCTGGGAAAATCACTAGACTGTCACTAGACTGTCCTAGCTCCTTAAGAAACTGTAGCTGAAGTTTATATGGTATAGCCCTGTCTTCTTGATAAACCACAGGTCAAATAAAAAAGCTGTAACAGAATTATTACTAACAGGAGTGAGCAAAGCAAACCATTACTTCAGTAACTGAATACAAAATTTGTCATCCTCAAAGAAATAATATCAATTTTGACTAGCACATTTGGAAACCCATGTTTTTCACCTGTCCCTCAAATATTGCACCAAGCAATGTGACTGACCAATAAACCCCTAAAATGCAAGAAGGTTCAGTGGAGGAGGGCAAGAGCAATGGGAAGAAGATCAGGGAATAATGCTGGGTGTGACCAACCACAGTTGTTGCAAAGAAGCTGACTTTATCTCAACACAAAGGGCATCAGAAGGTGGCTTTGGTTTAGATAAGCAGCTATGTCAGTCAAGTGGATCAGCTGGCGGCGTAAATGTTTCTCCTCATTCAATTCATTAGAAGTGTGACTGTCTCCCTGACTTAGCCAGACCAACATGAGGGAAGTGAATACGTGGGTCAGCCCAACACAAAGTATAAAAGCTAAACAACAACAGAATTTCTGAGAGAACAACAGACTCGACTTGCCTTCAACCCAAATTGAAGTGTATTGCAATTGCTATATTTTACTAAATGTCAACTTACATTTGCTAACTTATATTTGTACTGTGCTTTCAGTAAATTCTGTATCACTCTGCTAAATCAAAAATCCTGTGTAACATCAGCTATCTTCAAACAAGTAAATCCAATATCAAATATTACACCTTCCAGATGTAGAATATCTAGGAGAATCTGGTCAGGGAGTACTGGACTCTGACACGGAGCTCTTGCAGCAATACATGGGACCTTGGATGGTTTCTTCCCCAAGCTCCTCCAAGAACACTTAAAAAACACTCCGAAAAACAACCAGACAGCTTTATCCTGTGACTGCCCCAGCTTTTTTGTTCCTAATACTAAATCTTTTTTATTTACAGTATCTTCTCTTAATCAGCTTCACAGTAACTCTTTGCATCATTTATACCAAAGTTTGACCCAAGTTTATACTTATTTGTAGACCACTACCTTTTGTCAGGTTATAAAAGCCATGAAGAAAACTAATGGAAAACAAGACTTACTTTAATGTTATGCTTTCTGGATTAAATGCTGATTAAAATTTACAATATAAATCCCTTTGATTTAAGTCAATCCTCCCTGTTACAGCAGTAAAAATTTATAATCCCATTATCAGCGTGGGAATTTCTCACCTGCATATGAAATACTAAGGAGCTTGCTGCGTTCCATTGGAGGAGCCCAAGAAGACCACATTGAATGCATAGCTGGGAAGGTAACACCCTAGAAAACATCATTTCATTCTGTTGAAATGCAAGAATTTTAGAACTCACTTCAATTTTACATGCTTCAAAGCATGTTTCATTAAAAAGCAGTAGTACAATCTGTTAGTTTGTTGTCTAGCAAGAAACCACTTATAAAACTTCTGCAAGGCATGAGAATAAGGAGGCAGAATTAATTTATCCTGCTTTTGATTCTGTATATACTGGAAAAGCAGAAATTATACAAACAATACTATTTTGAGGCCCTGGTCTCTGGAAAATGAGAATAACTCTAGTTTTGGCTCCAAGTATCCTTACATTTCTTATCTGAAAAGCTAAGGCTAAAATATAGTGCAAATGCTTTAATTATTTTAAAAACATAAAACTAAGCCACTTGAATGAAACAATCCATATACTATTCCAGCATACCAACCCCCACAGAGTCTAATCACTACAATTTTAAACAAATTATTCAGATAGATATTCAAGTTACATAGAGAAAGCAGGATTACCTCTCCCAGTCCTTCCAAGGCTCTGACAGCTATGAGGTAGCCAACTCCCAAATTTGCAGCTAAGGGAGTAAGCAAGGTGAATACAGAGGTACCAAAGATGCCAAACCCCAGCAACAGCTTGCCTCCAATTTTGCTTGCAAGATATCCTCCTGGAATCTGAGTAATGATATAGCCATAGAAAAAAGAACCAAGGATCCATCCCTGAGTATCAGCATCCCAAGAATATTTTTCTCCCTAAGAAGAGGAAAAAAACCCCAACAAAATGCAGTAAGTTAAAAACAACAGTTTCTCTGACCATATTTTATGTTACGTAGATACACTATTTAGTCCTTTATAAATAAATTTCAATTTTTTCGTGACCTACTCCCTAGGGTCTCCTTCCCCTACACTCACCTATACTGCAATCAAAGTTGTGTTAAAAGCTAATTCAGGTAGTTTACAGTCTGTTCAGACATATCTAACCGAAGTATGGAAGTCACCACTACATGAAATACAAGTGCTCTGGCAGTTATGCCTTTCTGCATTCTAAGCAGCTTGGGTTAGGTGACAGGTATGTAAATCTGCCTGAGTACAAATCCCACTTCTGAATCACAGAGTGGACATTCTGTCGTGCTCTATAAAATGGCTTTACCTGCAGAAAATTTATGGACAAAAAAAACAAACAAGGAAATACAGGTGCTTAAATTTAATATAAAGCAAGAGAGCAGTAAAGGACAGGGCTCAAAAAGGTAGGTGGAATAATGGGAGAAGCACAACAGAGGGAAGATGACTTCAGTGGACAATGCGATAAAAGCGAAGATGATTGAGATAGGAATTCTGCAGCTATAAAGGAAGCCAGCAAGAAGATACGAACTGTTGCCCAATAAAAGTGATTCTGACATTTGGGATCACTTCCAAAAGACCAATTTTTCGGCATCTAAATGAGCAGCATATATTTCACAGAAATGATGAGTCAGAACCTTCCCATAAAGCTCACCATTATAACTTGTTTGTGATAAACAATAAATGACCTATAAACAAACAAACAAAATGAAAGAAGGAAGATGGCAAGAGTGCTCAGGAATAACTTCAACTACAAGACAAGATCTGTGCAAGTCCAAATTCACAAAACTGGGGATTTTTTTAGAAGGTTTTTTTTCCATATCCAGCAGTTCAGTTAAGAAATGTGATTTTAAGGATTACTGGAAGTCAGAGGTAAAGGATATAAAGGCAAAAAGCATGACCTGGGAAAGAGATCAAAGAAATGAAGAGAAAAATATTACATGTTAATTTGTAATGAAATTTCATGCCATTGTGACTGTACAAAAAGCAGGCAAATTGGACAGTGATGTGAGCTCTGACGCAGATGTAACAGTAACAATTGATTAGTGGCATATAAAACAGTGAGTCATGAAAGATTTACATAGTCAGATTAGCCAATCTTTAAGGAATATCACAGAAAAGAGGTACGTAAAAAAGCTGACCCTCAGCACAGCACTCCTTAACTAGCTAGTCATTTAAGGCTAATACTTCCCAGAATCGCTTTAAAAGAACCACTGGAAAGGCCATCTAGTGAAAAACAGCCTGTTTTCTTGCCACCTAAGTATGGCTCCATCTATCACAGACTTCTACTAAAACCACTTTGACATGCCACATTACAAGACAATATGTCTGAGACCTCACCGTTGTGTTGCGAGGAACATTTATGGCGGAAGAATGCTCTGGACACACATTGGAAGTCACATTCTTTGCTAAGCTTGTGTTAGGTTCTACCATATCCACCAGAGCGACGCTGAGGTTCACACGCAATGCATACAGGAGGAAGAACCCAAAACAGGCCAGGAGCGCAAGATTGTAGCGAGCTGAGCAGCATGCAGGGACTGAAATGAGAGCAAACGAAAAATGTTTAACAGACCTAACAGAGTAAGAACAACTCATAAGTCGTTTTTACTGATTTTCTCAGAAATCTTTGGGTAAGATAAAAAAATTAGCAAGGAGACAAGGTCATTTTTCTTCTTAAGGAGTTTATTCAGTAGGGGTAGAGTCTGAGGCTGGTTGAAAGAATTTTTAAAAACCCTTTCATACCGATGTGCAAAGCAAATGTAATCTTCGTTTAGACAATAGGCAGCTACCCACACTAGAATGGGGGCTGCAGAGGAAGGACAGTGTGTGGTCTGTGGAAATGGATTTAGAAACATAGTTTTAAAAGTCCTCTCCAAAATACTGTAATATTTATTTAAGACAGAATTTCACACTAAAAAAACCCAAAAACAAATTAGTGGGAAGCCTGTAATATACACAGAAATGGATCAAGATAAACAAATACTCTTAAAGGAGTGCTAAACAACAGTCATTGCTATTTCAGGCTGTCTTCTAGGACAAATTTTCCTTCTACAAGTTTGCTTACAAGGGAATATGCATTCGCTGACAGATGCCAAACAGAGAAAACTCCATAAAGGGGAATGGCAAACACTGCGGTGGCACTGTGAAACAGTAACAGGCTCCCAGTTGCCCAGTACACCCTCTTGGCAGTCACAAGACAACAAAGGAAATGAGTCCTAAGATTCAGCATAAAATCTGTCATGACATTAAGTCAGCTCTGTCAGCTGTTAATACACAGATAGCAGACTATGAACTGTAACACGGTTATTGATTTTCTATAGTAGTACACAGCAGCATTTGGCAGAGAGCATTCATCAGTGCCAAAGATCCAGATCAGAGCTGAGCTGTAACAGTTTAAAGCTCTGCAGCTACTCTTTATGAACTGGGAATGCTTGAAACTACTGAGCAGAAACGTCAAATTGTTGAGGAACTACTTGAACAATCTGCTGAATTTTCAAATAAAGCATAGAGTTTCCCCTCTTGTGAGGGGAAAGTTTTATATAGGGAAGTTTTATATGGGAAGTTCTATAACCTGGATGTCTGAAACTCTAGGAAGGCTGGGGATCAGTAGATATTACATCAGTCTACAGTGATCTCATCTTTCACTACTCAGAGTTCAAATGATGAATAGAACAAGTACATCTATGAATAGGACTGACCAGAGCTTCATCTACTACTGCAGTACATCACTTAACTGGATTTTCTGATCTGCAGTAAGAAACAAAGGACATGCCCTGTGGACAAGCTGATGATACCTTCCCCTTGCCAGTAACTTCCCTGAAACAAGGAATGAGCCTATGTGATTTTATTTTTCAGGGGGAACACCACAGAGCCTTTCTGCAAGATTGTTTTTCATGAAATTAAGAGAACTTTCCCATTTTTGAAGTCTCTAATCCTGATAAATTTTATGTGAAGTTCATTATGGCTGCACAAGTTGTTAAAATGACACAGAGATGCTGTACTTGCTATGTTCATTTAATAAATAAATAATAAACAAGGCTATTGTACAAATACGCAAAACCCCTTCCAGACCTGCGGTAATTGCAAGTTTTGCCTCAGAAGCATTTGAAAAAGCCATCCTGGATTTTTAAATGACATAAGGGAGAGCAGCCAAGATTTTATTGCTTACATTAAAAACAACAGGCACTGAGTACAGGAAGTACTTACTACACAAAAACTAGTCAAGCAGCTTCATTGTTCTGTTGTTTAAAAAGCAATTTGCCTTAAGTAGAAAATGTATAGTCATATAATTTATAACAATGAATATAATTACAAGTAAAGCTACTTAACTGGTCCACTTCTTGTAGTTGCTGGGGTTAGACAGTAATAACAGAAAGCTGAATAACACACTGGTGATGCAACCCTTCCTTGGAAATGCAGATTAACTGGACCATCCATTACTCTTCCGCTGTAAGACACTTACTGGTATACAACTTGTATGGAGAGCAAGCTCCACCAAACAGATGTGCAAGAACTTAAGGTCACAAGTGTCAGATTTTTTTTCCAATTGTAAGCAGTTTATTAAAAAAACCTAACTAACATGTAGGACTGAAGTCTGAAGCAAATAGCTACTAAATTATTGATTCCCTGTCATTCCATCCTGTGCACTTGAAATACCTAAGAATATTAGACCAGAATGGAAGATTCAAGAAGATTACAGGTGTGTTTCAGGAGATTGCTATAATCACACACAGAGGCATTCGCTCCCCTAAAGGTTAAAGCAGCTAACCAAAGTTTAAAGCATTGTGTTCAAGGTCTTACCTTGACTAGCAGTCTTGGGTCCTACATCCATAGTTAATTCTGATTTCAGGGGCATGTTTAAAAGTACTGTAGCTCTAATTGAACAAGATTCTTAAATTGCAGTTAAAAAAACAGGTCTGTGCTGCAAGCTGCACGGCAGTTAAAGGAAGTTGCTCCTCTGCTGTAGTTTCCTTGTGGGTGAGGTGAGCCACCTCCAACTGGAGCCTGATGTATTGTGCAAACTTAGGAACATATTGCTTTAGGAAGACTTGAGCTCAAATTTCTCTCTTTCTGGTACTTTTAAAGTAATTTTGTTAGCAGACCCCCTTGATGCAGTTGCACATTTGCTAAATGGATTAGAGCATTTTTCCATGGCATACTAAAGAAACTCAAAATCTTACGCTACTCTTTATAGGTTGTACGTTCTGGGAAGCAAAACAGCACAGACAAATAAACGTGCAGGCTGTGTTGTTAAGCTCTGACCATATATCGAGCCTCCTCTTCTACCTTCCTGCATCCTTTCACCTTCTTTCCTCTCCACGCTTGTAACAAGCAATTAGTCTTACTCAAGTTCTGCCTTCATATGGAATTTAGACACAATCTCGATGGACCCCGGTAGTTTTTAATGGTTGGCCCGGTATTTGGGCTGGAATGTCCGCACTGCAATGTCACCGAGCCGAGGGCTGGTGTCTGACAGGGCTGCACGCCTGACCCCACCACCGACAGAGCTGTCAGGACGCGGAGGAGCTGTGCCTGATCCAGCACCTCCGGGCATCGCGGCATCCCGGGCACAGAACGCCGCTAACGGCGCGGGCGGGCGGCGCAGCCCCGGGCCCGTCACCGCCTTCCCCGTCACCGCCTTCCCCGTCACCCCGGCAGTGGCACGGTGGCACCGACCCCCGGGCCCCATAGCGGCGCTCGCCGCCCGCGCCTCCATAGCAACGCGACGCTGCCACACAGGGGCAGCTGCCGCTCCTCTCACCCGTGTGGGGCTGGGGCTCCTTCAGCAGTGGGGTGCGATCCTCTCCCTCCTCGGGCTCCATCGCACTGCTGCCACCCGGACCGCGCAGCGCGCTCAAGGCCAGACCGCCCGGCGCCACCGCTGCGGCCGGGAGCGTACGGTAGGGTGGAGTGGCGTGGCGTGGCGTGGCCTGACCCGGCCCGGCTCGGCTCGGCTCGGCTCGGCTCTGCTCTGCCAGGCTCGGCTCAACTCAGCTCGGCTCAGTTTCCCCCAGCCGCCGCTCCCCGCCCGCTCGGCTCTGCCCCGCCGGGGCCGGGCACCGGCGGCCGCAGCCCCCGGCGATCATGTGACGGGCGGGGACGGGCGGAAACGGCTTCAGCCGCAGCGCCACGCTGGGGCGGGCCGCTCTCGGCCGCCATCTTTAGTGAGGGCGGCCGCTCCCTCCCGCTGGCTGACGAGGCCGCACGGACGCGCCCTCAGGCGGGCGGCGGGTGTCGCTGTGCGCGGCGTCCCGAATGCTGCGGGAAAAGTTCCTCAGAATTAGGACAAATCTGATCACGCTGATCACCACAAGTGGCTGCTTCTCAGTGAAGGCCAGCGGTCTCTCGGTGCGGGTCCACTGTGGCAGCCACGGGCGGAGGAGGAAAGGCTCGAGGTGCGGGCGCTGTGTCTCTCTGTAAGCACTGAAATGCTGTTTAACGATAAATTGCAGATACTGCAGCACATGGTCTTTTTGCTCTGTGTGTGTTTGCAGTGTGCAATTCCTGGACTGAGGTTTTAAAATAATGGAATGTGAAGGGGTTGGAATGGACCCTAAAGATCATCTAGTCCCAACCTCCCCTGCCTTGTGCAGGGACATCTCCCACTAGACCAGGTTGCTCAAGGCCTTACCCAGCCGGGTTTTGAACACTGCCAGGGTTGGGGCATCCACAACTGCCCTGGGCAATCTGTTCCAGTGTCTCACTACCCTCACAGTAAAGAATTTCTTCCTAATATATAACCTAAATATCCCCTCTCTCAATTTATACCCATTACTCCTTGTCCTGTTGCTACAGTTCCTCACAGAGTCCCTCTCTTGCTTCCCTGCAGGCCCCCTGCAGATACTTTAAGGTCGCTATGAGGTCTCCACACAACTTTCTCCAAGTAAACAGCCGCAACTTTCTCAACCTGTCTTCATAGGGAAGGTGCTCCAGTCTCCTTACTGAATACATGTGAAAATGCACCAATATAAATTAATCAGCATCATGGGATATGTAATTTCCCTCTTGGAATCTGTGTTTTTCAGCCCCAGTCAAAGCTAACAACAGAGTGGATATCTTTAAGTTTTACAGGCTCTTCCCTACAGGGGAGCTGCCTCCACTTAGCCTTGCCAGGGCTGAGTGCTGAGTCATTTTGATGCTGCTGCTGGTCATCCACTGAAAACTTTGGCATTGCTTAGATGCCTGTGCCATCCTACTGGTGTGTAAGTAACTGCCTGGAAAATTCTGTGTACTGGAAAACAGAGGAATGTAAAAGATCCCTGGCAGCATATTCAGGTATATTGTTTCAAACAAGGTACATGTATGAGTTTGCAAGTATCAATAGAACAGCTGTGGCTGTGTGCCTATCACATGGTATTACATCTCTGTGAAAACATGAAGCAAATCAGTGCTTCTGTTCTGGTTCTGAAACTTAGCCTGAGTGTCTTCTGTGAGTCAAATTTACCTGGAAGCCATTCTTACAGCCAAAATGAAGGGAAGAAAACAGAAAGAGAGAACGTGTATCAAACATTTTATGAGTAGTGGTGATTTAGTTTGTAGTACTGAAAGACTTTAGCTTTGCATTTCACACATGTGATACTCTTCTTGGAGTTTCTGCACATACCACCAGAGACCCCAGTGCACTAGCACCCAGCCCATGAGGAAGGAAGTATAGGGGTATGTGGGCCAGGACTATGTGCAGCATGCACAGGATGATGAGTTTGATCACTTCCATCCACAGGCTGAACCCCAAGCTCTCCATAGACTCCTCTCATCATAACACAGGGAGGACAAGGGGCTGCAGGGCCTGGAATGATGGACAAAGCTTTTCCTAGACGTCTGCTTTTTTTTTTACCTCTTAGTTCTTCTCTCCAAGGCAAGTTGTACTTTAGATCTACCTACACTCTCAGTATGGGATAGTGCCGAAAACCCTTGCATTACCAAGGAGCATGGATTTCTCTGCCTTGCTGCCTCCTTCTCGGATCTTGCAGACCCTCACTGTGGAGTGAATCTCCCTTGGTTAGTGACAGCTGCACCAAAAGCAGCTTGATTGTGAGGCTGCAGCCCCACAGGCAAAAGGTGACTGATGAATACAAGTTCAGGAGTGTGGGGGCGAGTGTTGACCTTTGTCACAGCAGATAAGAATGTCATTCCTTACACCCTGGGGGCTGACTCTGTGTGTAGTTGTATGGAAACGGGCGTGGTTTGCCTCTGTCCAACCTACCAGGAACTCTATGCTGGTTGTTGGTGTGCTCTGCCAAGTTGTGTCATACTTGTGATGCAGCCTCCTGATGTGGAGGATTTGCAGTATTTTTGGACTTTATTTATTTTTATTTCTAAAAATGACAATTGTTTGCATTCAAACCCTTTTGCCCTGGTTACTTCCACTGCTGGATGCAGCTGTGCTCTGTGATAGGCTGGGAAGGTGGTGGACAACACTACTCAGCAACCCGCTTCCCTTGTCACCTGACTCCACAGCATAGAGGAAAAACAGCAGAGGTTTCCACTTCCTTCCCTAAATCCCACTCTGACATTTCAAATCATCAATCTAAAAAGACATGCTGCAGCATGTCTCCTATAGAGCAGTAGATGGCTCTCTTTCCTCTGAAGTCCTGTTGGGAAAAGAAGCACTGCGTCTTAAGAGAACATCCAGCCTTGTTCCCTCAGTGCCAGGGCTCCTTTTGGGCAAGCTCTCATATTCATTCAACAGTGCAGACAGGATACACTGTGATGATGTAGGAATGCATTTTAAACTGATTAACTCTATATACCTATATACTCAATGGCTTGAAAGATGAAGAAGGTGGCCAGGGAAAATAGATCAGTGATGCTAACTTAAATTGTAGTATTTCCTCATGGAGCAAGATAATACCTCTTATGTCAACCTATTAAGTTTTATAGGGTATAATAAAAAAGTTGCTTCTGGGTTCCCACATTTTTTTCAGGCTTTAAAAAACTATTACAAGATACCTTTAGTTTTTTATACCTTTTTAATGAATCTGACTTTTGAAATGTTGTTTTTTCAAGATAAACAAAAGAAAGGAGCAGAGAAATACAGATCATAGTCACAATATAATAATCATCCAGTTATTCTCAAATAACTGAAAGTAACATAAATAGAGTTCAGTGAGTGAAGATTTGTCTAAGTCTCCTTATACACAGTACAGTATACAGCATTTTAAGGTTGTAAATGCCTAACAAGGATATTTAAATTTTAGAATGATAATTTACAAAATAGAAGAATATAAAGTTAAGGAATCACATTGTTTGGACAAGAAAATATATGCACATGCATCCAAGCAAAACATTTCTCAGGTTTCCCATAAGAGAGCAGGTTGCAGTCAATCAAAAAGGAAAAGAATTAGGATGCCTTAAGCTGGGCAGTTCTCATACTGTAAAGCTGAATACAAAGTCATTACTTAATCATGCATAAGATGATGCTGACCAAATCAGAAATGGCTTATGTGGCTCTGGGAGTACAATGTGTTTTCATCTGGCTGGAAATATTCCGTCTGCTGCAAATGCCTCAGGGCTCCCTGTCACCATGGACATTCTTGCCTGGGGGTTTATGTTGGGAGAGGAGACCCATCCTGCCTGCTTTTCTTATTGTTTGTTAGCAGAGGCATTCCATGCTGTTCAATTTTTGGCATTGGCCGTGGCAGCAGAAAGCCCGGGACTTTCCTCAATTAGCAGCATTGCTTTCATATGGAAGAAAGGCTTGTATTGTGTCCTCTACAAAGTACTCCTCTGGGTTATATGGCTGTGCTCAACTAGATTCAGAGAAGTAGCTTAGGCTTTGCATTACCTAAATATTATATGAGCCAGTGGAAGTACAGATTGGAAGTACAGGTAATCTTAATGTCTAGACTCCCTCATTTATAGGTATTCTTCCTAAAGGAAATGGGAGTTGTGATGATGCTGGACATTTCCTATTAAACAACTGGCCTCTGTTCAGAACACTCATCTGTACATGGAAACATGGTCTCGTGTTTCCCCTCTGTCAGTGGCATTTAGTAACTACAGTGAATGCTGAACCTCAGGCAAGACAAGGCACTGGGGCTTTGTGGAATCTTCTTTGTTTTAAACTATAGTTGTTTCCTTATGTATAGAAGCCATGAATATCCTTAGGGAAAAGAGTATATTCCCCTCAAGCTTTGTTGATTATTTCTGTATTTTCTGGGTTAATGGCTTTAAAAACTTCACTGTGGACTACTAGGGGATGTTGGAGTGCTCACTGTGAAGAGAAGTTCTTTTGTCTGTGGACTCATAAAAACAGAGGAATAGCTAATGGTCTGTCGGACTGTTATGATCCAGTTTTAAGGTTCTTAGAAATGCCTCTGTCCGAATTAAGGTGCAAATGAGACCATATGCCAGTGACAATAGTAAGGGTTTTATTTGATGGTAAATAGGGGAGAGAGAGAGAGAGAGAGAGAGAAAGAAAGAAAGAAAGAAAGAAAGAAAGAAAGAAAGAAAGAAAGAAAGAAAGAAAGAAAAAGAAAGAAAGAGAAAGAAAGAAAGAGAAAGAAAGAGAAAGAAAGAGAGAAAGAGAGAGAGAAAGAGAGAAAGAGAGAAAGAGAGAAAGAGAGAAAGAAAGAAAGAAAGAGAAAAAAATAGGTGGGGGGGACAGAAAGAGTGACAGGGACAGAATAAGGAAAAGATCACCACTCCGTGGACCCCAAGATGTCCTGTTGATCCTCTCCAGCTGGTGAAGGTCTCCTCAGAAGGCACAGAGTCCGATGGGTTTCTGTGCTCAGGCTGGGTGGGCATGTCCGGCCATGGCCCCCTGGAGGGGGGGGTCAGTCTCTCACAGCAGACTCTGGGTCTGTTGCACCACGTGCAGCCCTGTGGGGCCAAGCCTCTCATGTGAAAGTCCCGTGGATGTGCCCTGTGGGGTTGGGGGTTCCACAGCTGGGCCAGTTTGTGTAATGGAGGATGGGTGTTTATTGCCTCTCACCAGAGGTTACACCATGCACCCAAAACCTCCTCCTCCCCTCTCGGTTGGAGGGAGTCTGTGTAAACCTGGCTTCTGTGAGCTGTGCTCTCCCTCCACCCCAAACTCAACTGGGGATAGTTTGCAGCAGGTGGCTTTGGCCGTTTGTGGATGCACACCTTTCCCTCAGCCTGAGGTGACTGAACAATGTGTTTCCCTTTATCTAATCAACAGTTTGACTTTCAGTCCAAAGTCCCACTCTTCAGGGACGCTTCTTCGGTTGTAGCTTCTTTATAATGAGCAAAACTTTATATCAATGTTTGAGGCATGAACTATTTTCAGTCTCTGACACAGACCAATGTTCACTTCCCCACAGTACCCTGTCTAACACAGCAGTCAATAGCAATTGCTGAGGGAAGGGCTTGTACAGACCAAACATAGGGTGATACATCCTCTGAATAGTCTCTAAATGTTTGAATACACTGATGAGTGACTCAGGCTATTCCTGAGCAGGATGTGATACCTCTGTTCTGAATAGTCCCTGACATTCAGATGGCATAAAGTCAGACAAGACTTTATGCCATCTGAATCCACGTAAAATTCATAATTCATGTTCCCTGTGGCAAGGAGTTCCATATCTGAATGATATACTATGGATGTATTATACCTTTATGGTCTTTCTGAGAAGAAATGCTTTTTTTTTCTGAATCCCCAGTAAATACTTAACCTCTCCCAGTGCACATGCATACCCATAGAAACATTAGCTTTTAAAGCATTTTACTAGTGGAGAGTCATGTTGGACTTACTCTTTCAGCTGTGTGGCTCAGTCTTGCAAAACCATGTCTTTACACCTGCCTGGTGCCAGGTTAGAATGATTCTTTCAAGAGTTTCTCCCCCATGATGTGCTGCATTATAATATTGCAATGTTCAGGTTGTTCAGATCTGTGGCAAAACAAAATTAATCTGAATTATCCTGTCATGAAAGATGGAATTATGAAGATAAAATATGCTGGTATGTCACAGGTTGTCTCAATAGTGTTGTCCTGTTCCTGACAGGAAATTGGTTGGTAGCTGGATTTGTCAAACCTGGAACCGCCAAAGAACGCGCTGCAGCTCTCACTAAAGTGTTTGCTTTTTTGAATGCAAACTCTGTGGTGAAAGTTAATGGTAAAACTTAAAAAAAGAATTTCCATTGGCAAAGCCTTACATAGTCTTAGAAGTGCTGGTATGTGAAATTATGCACAATAAGTGAGAGATTCTGAAAATTGTATTTCTCCTGTCAGTGACTAAGTAAATAATTTTTTCAAAGATCTCAGAAATCTGAATGGAACCCATCATGCAGGATAGAATGATGTGCTTTTTATGCTCAAGGAACTTAATATGCTAGTCAAGGTAAGAACCTGTGAATTAGGTACTTAATCATTGTCAGTCTCTTGCATTCACTAGGCATTCTCCTAGTCAATCTAGGAGACTTCGAAATGTGCGTGACAGTGTGATACCCTTAGACTGATTTGGGAAATGGAGGATGACTCTGCTCGTTTTTACCAGCAGGTGTCTAAGGAAGATGTAGGTCTGAAGATTCTCAGATGTTTGGTATCTAGGTGTGCCTAGCAAAAAGAACCAAAGCTGCTTGCAACAATAAAGACACTTCTCCTTTCACAATGATTTGAAAAACTGTTGAATTTTGAAAGAGTAAATGTGGTGTCCTTTTACTAAAGCATTTTTTTTACAACATTGACCAAAATTTGTCACTCCATGCTTGAGAACTAAGCCTAATCCATGGTAATTATAACACTTTCATAACAGAATTGACCTGCTTTTTATTCTGCAAATGCTGGCAGCTATCCCTAGCTATTACATCTAGAGGATGTACATAAAAACTTTACATAAAAATGTAATAAGAATATTACAAAACAAATGAGAAATAAAGAGGGAAAGGAAGAGAAAGAAGCAAAGAGAGAGAGAGGGAAGGCGAAAAGGAGCTGGGCCCTGTTCAGCTAGCTTTTAAAAGGCTGAACCTATTTGTTCAGCAATGCTCATACTGCTGGGTCGTTTGCAGCTGAGAAGCCTTTATGTAGCTGTGATGTGCTGCATGGTGGCAGGGCACAGAAACTGCTGCAATACTCTGTGGCTGTGGAAGCGAGCCATCCCTCAGAGATACCAGCATCAGGGGGCCTCTGGTACCTCACCGCGAGCCCCGCCTTATCCTCCTGTGGAATGGCAGAGCATTTGAAAAGCCCTTGTCTTTTCCCTCCTGCAAACTGGCTCCATGTCCATGCCCACCTCAGGATATCTCTCTGGGACATTTTTCTGGGTTATTTTACAGTTGTTAATCCCAGGAAGATTTCGGTGTATGACTTCACAGCTGTCACTCTCAACACCTCAGGGTTTGGAAAGTAGTACATATTTTTAAATTTAGCCTTTAAAATTGTCAGCTAAGAAGGCCAATGCACCCGTTATGAACTCTCGGTTTTTTCATGAACCTTGCTTTTTATCTTACCCTACACTTCAGACAGCCAAAGGAAACTGTTCTTTCTGACTAGCATGGAAAAGTCTTCTGCATTCTTTCATAATTTTTATATGTCCCTTAAATATCTTTACAAACATTCTTCCTTCTGTTTGCTGGGGACCATGTCTCCAGGGCTAGAATTTTTTAAGATATATAAAATATATCTATACTTTCTTTGTGGTCCATGTCAGGGAGTAAACCCTGACTTGACTCAGCTGGTGTCAACACATCCATGTTTCTCAGAATCACTTCTGGAATCACATGGCCATGTACAAGGTGAATATCAGCTGGATCGAATCCTGGCCTGGTGCCTATCACGTAATCCTTTGTGCCTGGGTGTGCAACACATTATTGTACTGCCAGACCTCGCTGAGAGAGTGACCCTCTGCTTCCTTACTACCAAGTCTCATTCTGTGTTTTGTACTATGCAGTGCATAAAAACTGTTAGTCCTGTTGTCAAAAGTTCAGTTTACCAGAGAAGGGGAAACAAGACAACAGTAGTTCCTGCAGTCAATAAAACAGCAACCTGGTTGTGGTTTACTTTATGACAATTAAGATGAAAATACATAAGCATTGCAACTAAGCGTAAGTAAAATGCAGTTGGAAAATTTTAACATCTGTTTCAGATATAATAAGAAATGCAACTGCAAACTCCTGAGCTCTGTATCATCAACCATCAGCTTATGCAGTCTCAGTCCTTGAAGGTTTTCAAGACCTTTCTGGATCAAGCCCCAAGAAACCTTTTGTGACCTCATTACTCATCCTGCTTTGAACCGCAGGCTGTATCAGACAACCTCCTGAGTCCTCTGCCCTGAATTTTCCCATGGTCTTGTGATCCTGTGACCTCTCTCAGGAAAACATCATGTGCACTAGGTGTTTTAAATATAGTTCATTTGTTTTTTAATATCCAAAGTAACCTACTGCCAAGAAAAGAGAGGAGAGGAGAGGAGAGGAGAGGAGAGGAGAGGAGAGGAGAGGAGAGGAGAGGAGAGGAGAGGAGAGGAGAGGAGAGGAGAAAAGAGAAGAGAAGAGAAGAGAAGAGAAGAGAAGAGAAGAGAAGAGAAGAGAAGAGAAGAGAAGAGAAGAGAAGAGAAGAGAAGAGAAGAGAAGAGAAGGGAAGGGAAGGGAAGGGAAGGGAAGGGAAGGGAAGGGAAGGGAAGGGAAGGGAAGGGAAGGGAAGGGAAGGGAAGGGAAGGGAAGGGAAGGGAAGGGAAAAGGGAAAGGGAAAAGGGAAAAGGGAAAAGGGAAAAGGGAAAAGGGAAAAGGGAAAAGGGAAAAGGGAAGGAAAGGGAAGGAAAGGGAAGGAAAGGAGAAAGAAAAGAGAAGAAAAGAGAAAAGAAAAGAGAAAAAAGGAGAGAAGAGAGAAGAAAAGAGAAGAAAGGGAAAGAAAGGGAAAGAAAAGGGAAGGGGCAGGGGCAGAGGAAGGGAAAGGGGAAGGGAAGGGAAGAGAAGGGAAAAGGGAAAAGGGAAGGGAAAAGGGAAAAGGGAAGGGAAAAGGGAAAAGAAAAGCCTCCCAGAACTGCTGTTAGTGGTCAGCAAAATCACAGGGCAAGTCTTTAGCCTAAAAACATGGCTAGGAGACCTTAGAAAGGTGTCCAACATATGACAGCAATGTCCAAACGTTCGGTTGTTACAGCAAGGTTTGGAAAGATGTAGCTCTTGGGTCCGCACCCTCTTCATTTAAATAAACATGAGTGCTGCTGTGGGTGGTTGGCAGTGGAACAAACAGTTGCTTTTTGGACAGTGTGAATGAATACCCTACAGTGGCATTACTCTAGGGCTAAGTTTATTTAGACTGTAGCACATTTGGTGACTTGAAACATGAAACTTTTACTCAGTTCCTTCTTAATCGCTGAGATCAGACTCCTCACCCTCCCTTCTTTTCTTGTAGGCTGTATGTGGTAAGAGTTACTCCTCAGGGAGAGATAACTGGTGTTTACCTATGTCAAAACTAAACACAAAGTTTTGTGCAAGTTTTATAAATAGTTTGAGTGTGTTTTTAAAATAATTCTTAATCGCTCTGTCTGTAGAAGCCATCTTAGCTACTACAGGGACTGATTTTGTAAGGGGCAATTTGTGTAATATGAGGTTGACTCATGATATGTGATTGTCAAATAGATGTCATCTAAAATAGAGTGGAGTTTCTAAGAGATTTTACCTATATAATTAAGGTCTACATACCTCTAACTATTTTTTCTTGATACCACAGTGGAGTGGGTTGGAAAGGCAAAGATTTCTTGTTTTCCTTTTTTTTTTTTTTTATTTTTAGGTTAAAAAAAAAACAACCAACCAAACCAGACCAACTAAACTTAAATGTCACAGTTTTAGCTTTTGACCAATTTCCAAGCAGAAAGTTTTGGTTTTATTTTTAGAATAAAAAAAGTTGTACTGCAAGAGATCACATCCTACAACTTTTCATTTTAACAGCTGCTTCTAATCCTGTCTTCTTTTCTTTTTTCGGTGTTGACCTTTTCTGGATGTGACAAGATGGAGAAAACCAGGACTGAAATAGTATGGTCTACACCACTGAGAAGTGCTTTTCTTTCCCTCTTGACAATTCTGTTTAATTTCTTTGGGAGCAGATCCCTGCTCTGTCCTTCCTGGGACACATTCATCTCTAAAGGATTTTGGTCCCTTGACTCAAGAACACCCTCACAGATTTTTGCCAAGCTGCCTGGAGATCGCCTAGCCTGATCTCTATGTTATGGAATACAGAATTTCAGCAAGCTGACCCTCTATTTAGCCTCATTGTTTGGTTTAGACTTTTGAAAAGGCATTCAGGCTTAACTGGAAGACATAAAAAGAAGCAGAAACCACAGCTTTCCTGAGCAGTGTGTTCAGGAAAATAAACTCTGTTGACAGTATGTGCCTCTTCTCTAACTTGCATTTGATTGACTTTAATTGCCTGACCATTAGTTCCTTTTACACTTTCTACCATAGATCAGCACCTGGCATTTTCTTTCTATGAAAGAAAGAAGTGTCATGAAGGTAACTCTCAGTCTTCTCTGACTGGTGAATTAAAATACACAACTCTTTAGTCCGTTGTTTTAGGGCATTGTCTCCACACCTTGATTTACTTTTGTGTAAAATGTGGGAAATGAGTCTTGTCTACACTATGAATTGCTCTCAGGTGAGTCTGCTTTTGAAAGGAAGCTGCCTCTGCCTACAGGGATAACTGCTGTACTAACATCACCTTTTTTATGGGTACATGAATGCCATAAAAGCTATTACAGAAACACACATTCATTACAAAATCTGCCAGTTTTTATGTCCTTAATTTAAAGTGAAGTTACAGCGTATGAATGCACATACTCCAGAGTGCTGTGATGTACTAGTCTATGACATTATGGAAACACTGGGTTTAGAAGTTCCTTTTTAAAAACCTGTAATTGAAATTTACAGTTTAATTATAGGCTATAGTTTAAGATAATTAAATCCTCAGGGAATTTTTACCTTCTTTAAAATCAAATAGTGTTAATCCACACTAAATTATTTAATAAAAATAAGGTTTTTCTTGGCTGTTTTGGCTTTATTTGCAACAAAGACGGGTTACACTGACCTTTTGAAAATCCTCAGAGGAAAGGGAATAAGGTCACTAAGGTAAAATGATTAATGGAGCTTGGTAAATCTCATTTCATCACATATAATTTTAAATAATACTGCCCTAGGAAAATAGATTTTTGAGGACAACCTGTCACCATTTATATAGGTTTTTAACTTCTCTCATTTTCACAGAAAGGACATGTTTGTACATGTTTTAACATGCCCCTACTGTATGGTTGAACATTTTACAATCAGAGAATAATTCTAAAATAAAATAATGGCATTACATGAGCTTGCTTCCTAAATGTTCTGCATGTTTGTATTGGATAGGATGCAGTATATCACTCAAAGTTAAGGGGCTAAATACAGCAAATAATGAAAAAGCCCCTCAGTTCTTTATCAAAGTTACAGAGATTTGAGTGAGGTGGAGGATACAATTTTGAGTCCTGACCTTTCTAAAGGCAGTGATTTCAGTGCCACTGATTGCTATAAAGCCAAGAGTCTACTTTGAGGCTGCCTACAGTGGAAATTTGAAGCTACACATAAAATCCTATTACAACTATCCCGTTCACTCACACTTTGGAGGACCTTCTGCACATCAGCCATAAGAACATAGGGTCATTTCACAGTAATTCATTACAGTTCTGTGAGATTCATCAACTGCCGAGAGCTACTGTTCTGGGAAAAACAAGGGCCAAGGTCCTCATTTTCATTCCATTATGGTCCTTCTGCACTGCTTAGTTATTTCAAAAGGGCCAGGGAACTTGGTAATTGAGGATTATCTTTATTGATGAGGAATCTCTACGTGTATCACTTGTAGATTTGTTCCTCAGACTTTCACATTTCCCATTGTATAATTTTGTCGTTCCTTCTTTAATTCCCTTTTCTTTCCGAATCTCATTTTTAAAAGCGAATCTCTCAAAACTTCATGAAGTCTTAACCATGAGGTCCCTCATTTTGTTGGGGTTTTTCAAAGCCCGTATATAATACTACGTATCATGCAATAATATAGTACTTGTTGATTTAATCACATATATTTTTATGGGTATGTTTAAAAAGTGTAAAGATATTTAAAAATTAAAATATTATGAAAATGTAAGTATATAATTCCAAGATCTTAAGATTTTTCTATGCTTTTTTAATAAAGAAGAAGCTTTTCACCTTTTTGGACATAGCTTGCTGGTTCTTATGCCAGTCTTTGAAAAAAATCTGATACCTTCAAACAGTGCCTGATCCAAAGCTTGTTAGAATTAATGTCTTTCTTTAGGTTAGGCGAATACTCAGTGAGGACTCTTTAGATACAGTCATCTTACATGCTCTGGAGATAACAAGATATTTCAACTACTTGTCTTGATTTCCTGTTTAGAAATGTAATAGAAGTTGGTCCTTTAAGAATGGGATTCACCTGATAGGTCTAGAAGGCTGCTTTTGAATGTCTGTTCATTCAAATGTTGGTATTTCAATGAGTCATACAAATCTGTTCTGAAAAGTGCCAACACCACTGTTCATCCAGTGAATGTAAATAACCAGTTATAGGCAATTGCACAGTCCATGTTTGATCAGGTAAATCCTACTACTCTGGGTGCAGTAACAGTTCAAGTTGGAAGAGAATTTACAAATAACATTTTTCACCAAGGGTGAAAATGTCTTCAGCTACTAGGAAAAAAAATTCTTAATTGTAGTGTACACCAGATTTTCATAAAGCTCCACCCTGATAGCTCAGGGCAAGTTTCAGTGCATGGCACACCCATTGACAGTGTAGTGTAAAACATTATGACACATTCCATCATCAGAAACAGCATCAAAGGTGTTCTGGGAGAGCTTTATAGCCTCTGCTCCTGTCAGTACTTTCCAGCAAATACAAATTCTTCAGGCTTACATCCAAGCAAGGAATGTGCCCGCCTACTACCACAAATGATCTTCCACACACTTATTTTTAGTATTCACTTTAATTCTTGTCCACTCACTATGAGTGATAAAACAGACTATTGCTTCCTTCCTAGTTCCACAAACTGCTGAACCACAATTTCTGCTAGGACCTCATCCAAAGCCTATTGAGACTGATAAAAAGATTTATCCATCCCCTAAATGAGCTCTGCTGCAGGCCTTGAGTTCAGTGATGCATAAGGCAACTGGCTAAGCTTTTGAAGAGAGAATATTATGCTGGAAGAGCCTGTAGTGATGTTCTGATTCAAATTTCCACATAACACAGCTCTTCAGATTTCCCCGAATTTGCCTCATTTCATGGAAACATTGTTTTCACCACAATCTGGAGTGCCTGCTGAATCCAGTTGAATATCAGACCATCCAAGTTCACTGTCTAATGCTAAAAGCAGACACAGGGCATTGACCATTCTAGTACTCACTGCTGTAATTTTTGTGGAGATTTCCCCAATATTTTAAGTACTGTAGTGCTTAGGTTTTTACCCTTACATAACAGTAGTTTTTTACACATGATATTAGCGAAGAAGAGACTTGCTGTGCATGTTTCCAGCCATCTTCATACAAGTACTAGAGCTTGCTAGGTGCTGAGGTCCTTCTAATTGACCAAGGCAGAAGTTGCTTGCTGGACTCATTAAGAAACCATTCTGGTTTTCTGTATTTATTTAAACACATTTTTATTTAGACTATACTTAGGCTGCAACTCAGAGATGTGATTTCTGCTGGTACTGGTACAGATATTCTGGCTAGACTTATAATCAAGTTGTATAGAAACAGGTAACAGTATAGTTGTTAGCACAGCCAGTGTTGTAGATAATGTTTGACAAACAGAGCCAGTAAAGTCTGCAAACACTATGAAGGGTTAGAAAAATAAGGTTCCTGAGTAGCAGTGAAGGTGGTAAAAGTGGAATTTTCATAATGATGGCGTACCACAGATCGGTGTAAAACTTGAGTCTGGTAGTGTCTGTTTAACTCCAAAATGTGAACATTGAACAGAGAGGGAACTAGCTTCTCTGGTTGGTATGCTGAACACAAGAGCAACCTGTTTTACCTCCCAAATTGTGTCTCCACTCTATCCACTTGACTGGCTTGGAGCAGTTGAAGATTATTAAATCCTTCCAGGCTAGGTTATACTCCTTCAGATTTATTCCTAATATTCCAAAAAAAATTTTCCTTGCATGGTCATCTTTGTGCACAAATTAGTCTTTCAGGTGTTTGTCAGAAAGAGGCATTTAAAACATACTTAGGTCTGAGATGATGACAAATGGTTGTTTCTACAGGCTTGAATGTGTAGACCAGCTAAGGTCTTTTGTTTAGATAAAACATGGATGTCCTAACAGTTAATTACTACTAATGTGATCTGTTCCTTCTGCTTGTTCTGGATGGACAGGAATTTTTTAGCTGAGAATGTTGTGTGCTCTATAACAGAACCCAGTGGGTATGCAAAAGCTTGTCATAACTAAGTATCCCTAAGTTTAATTTTGACCAGTTTAGCACACACTGAAGCAGTGACTGTTTTTGTTTGAGTTACCAGTCTGACCTAAATCAAACAGTGACACATAACTGCATAACAAAACCCTAGCATAGACAACTGTCAGTGGAAATGAGCAGATTAACAGAGTGCTGGGGAATGTAACAGTCCTACAACCAGTAGGGTTGTGTGATCAGTTATGCTTACCTGAAACCCAAGTCAAATCCAACAGAACAAATAGCTTAGCACTTAGTGAGCATGAATGGGATACCAGTTTAGCTCAATTCTCTCCAACTGTGCTAATTTTCCAATTACTCATGATCCAATTTTTTTCTTTGTGTGCAGAGAAAAGTGCAGAGTATGCTTGAGATACATGGTATAGTTATAGGCAGTCACTGGCTATAGGGCTGGAAGTTTTCTTTGTTTCTTATCTGCCCATGCTCCATAGTTTTTAATCTACATCCTATACTGATACACACTTCTGGGGCTGTGGGCCTGTGCTGCAAACAGGGCCACTGAAATGAGCTGCATTAGCTGTAAACCTCTCTCCAGAAAGAACTGTATAGAACAGGCTTTGAAGAATAGGGTTTGGAGGGCTGTGGATTGCAGAGCTGGGAGGTGCTGAATGGAGAATGGGAGAGGGAGCCATCACACAGTAAAACTGCTCCCTGTTCACGTACAGTAGTTAGTGTTTGGGCACCAAAGAAGGACCACATTTCATAAAAGAATGTAGGATTTAAAGTGGTGTTTTGGGGAAACCAGAACTTGTATTACAATGAAAATTAGCAGCTGCAGAGCACTTTTGAAAATCAAGACCTTGTTTAGATGCTGGTAAGACATGACTCTTGACATTATATTTGAATGGGCTAATATGTGTTTAAGTTTTCTGCCAACTGGGAACTTACCGAATCCTTACATACCACACGATTTCTAAATGGTATGTTTAACCATGAAAATCCTCTACATGTACCTATAGTGTAGTATATCCTGTTTGGAAATGAAATTATGAAAATATCCCTGAGTGAATGAATACATGTGTAAGAAATTGAGAGCTTATCTTATATGTTGTTATAGAATGGAATTTAACAATTTCTGTTCCTCCATTTTTTATCTGTTCTAAATCTATTCAGGACAGAAGGAACCCTAATACTGACAATCCATTTATTCTCTTACTTTCTGCTGTAGAATTCCTTTATTGGCATTTTTGTAGAAGAAGAGATCAAGTACATATACCAAAGTATCTTGAACTAGTAAGCCCCTAGGACAAAATAGGGAAAATGGGAGTCCATAATACTGTTGCACAACTGGGCAAAATCTGTGACATTTGTAAGTATTTTCACTAATGAACTTTCAGGCTACATTCATGCTAATGAATTAAACAGTGCCAGCAAATGTTCTTGGGACTGGAAATTGATTGTCTCTACCCTCAAGTTGACCTTGGCATGGTTTTGCCCTGGCTACAGTGTTCTCTTGAACAATTTGTCCTGCTGTTTTGGGGTTAGCATGGACTATACCTGATAGGAAGTTTGGATGTGACCACCTTGTTTTGGAGACTGAGAGAGCTGATTAGTTTTGATAGGTATGGTGGAGTGCCAGTTTGGCGCAGTGCCAGGGAATGGAGACATGTGTACTATGTGTAGCTTTGCCATCTGAGGCTGGGCTTCTTGCGATGCAGTGCTAGTTGTAAGCTCTTTTTCCCAATCTTCAATAAAAGGAGAGACAGTGACTGTTCATCTTGCCTGGCTATTTCTCACAAGTAACAAGGAATTACTAAAACCAACAGCAAACATCTCTCAAACTTTGCCTTATCACGCACCTTTTGCAGGTGAGGAGCTGCCAAGACTGATTTTGCAATCATCAGTTGGCTGCTGTTCGATCACCCCTTCCCACGTCTACAAAGGTGGCACCCTCTCTTCTGTCTCCACAAGGAGTGGTGCTCCAAAAAGAATCAGCAGATGTATGAAAACCTAGAAAATCAAATGTAAAAGATGTGAAAAGACTGCATGACTGCCTGGCATACAATTAGAGCACAGTGTTTATGCACATTACTGTTTATATATGATTTTCATAAGAACATGCTTCTGTTTACGACTATAACTGACTGCATTTGGCTGTGTACCACAATGCAGAGGATGCCAGTCCAGCACTTCTGAAGAGGCACACATCAAGAATTGGGTATAATTTCTAAATGCATTAAGACTTGTGCTGGGATGAAAGAATTTGGGCAAATCAAACACTACACGTGTCTAGTCTACACAGTTACAATGAACATGCTAAAGGCAGAGAATCTTACCCAAGCTGCTTTCAGTGCCCTTTTTGAACTCTAAAGATAGATTACGATTTATAAGTAGGTACGACCTTATTTTGCAAATATTGGGCACGGAGGACAGTCCAGCCAGAGCTGCACTACCAATCGATTCACATTTAATTAGCTACGAAGCTCCTTGAATTTCTGCCAGCATCCTTCTCCCTGTTCAGACCCAGACGTTCCCGACTCGCCTCGGAGCCCGAGCCCCAGGCCAACTTGCCTCAGTGGGCTCTCCGGGGCTCTCCAAGTCGCTAACCAGGCAGCTCCCCATAACAGGCTGCCGCTCTGCTCCGAGCTGCAGGCAGAAAACATTGCTCTCGGTGTTGCTTTCGTAGCGTGTTGTGTTCTGAGAATCTCACCCGTTTCCCAGCTGCTTCAGCCCCAGAATAGGGCAGCGCTGGCTGAGGGGAGGTGGGACGCACCCGTGGGTATCTCTGTGTAGAGAGATGTGTGCTGCCGCCGGGCCGCCCCCCCGCTCCCCCGGCCGGCCCCGGGAACGCCCTGCGGGCGCTCATGCGGCTGCCGCTGGCGGAGCGTGCCTGGCACTGGGGCAGCTGCCGCCTCTCCCTTCCCTCCCCCGCCCGCCGAGGCGCCTCCCGCCCGGCCACAGCCCCGGCCACAGCCCCGGCCCCGGCCCTGCACACAGCGGCGGACTCACCGGGCAGCGCGCACGGAGAGCCATGGCGCGGTCCCGCGGCGATGTCCGCTTCTTCCTCCTCCTCCTCCTCTGCAGCTCCGCGGCGGCCGGGTACGTGGGGCCGGGACGGGCTGGGGCGCGGGACGCCTCACCCTCCTTCCCTCCCTCTCTCCCGCCCGGCGCGGGGGCTGCGCGGGCAGCGCAGCGCTTCCCGGGGCTCCCTGGCGCCCGCCTGGCAGCCGGTGCCGAGAGCGGGCAGAGCAGCGCTGCCCGTGCCCCGTCCTGCGCACCCGCAGCACGCGGGGGTGAGCATCACCTCCAGCCTCCGTAGCGGAGAGCAGCAGAGGACCTTGGTGACATGTGTCGTATGTCTTTACGTGGACGCGCTTACTTCTTTTGAGAGTGTGTTTCACTCCCTGCCCTTTCTCCCTCTGCCTGTTTGGACTTTCCAGACCTACGTTCCTTGTGGCAGTTCCCTGGAACATCAGGCCTGGAGCAAACCTTACTGTTGGGGTAGCTCTGCTGCCGGACAGCCCAGCACAGGTCACCGTAAAGGGAGAAGTGATCAGAGATAACGAGACTATCTTGAGCAGGGAAATGGTCTTTGAGAAAGGTAAGAAAAAGAATGGACTTGGTTTGGAAGTTTTTCAGTTTGCCTTCTCACAGAAATGTTTTCTTCCTCCCAAAATATCACAGCTTCTAAATGGTACTAAAATAGGGAATTTATTTTACCGAGTAGGAGTCGCTATGGGAAAACAGCCTTGCACACTGCTGGCTCTGTTTGGAGTTGGGCAACTGAGCTGGATATGAGTGATTGCCTCCGTGTGCTAACTCTCAGTAAATTCTGAAAATCATGGTATAGTAGCAAAGTGGGATGGATGTGGGATTTCTGAGGTACCAGCAAGTACTCTGGTCAATGTAGTGGGGCCACTTTAGTAGTAGAGGAAGAGTTGCTTACTGGTAACTTGTTAAGGTGCGAAGTGGAAGCATGTGGGAGAATGGAATGGGTGGAAAAAACAAGGTAATACAGCAACTGGAGCTGCTTCTTCATGCCGTAAGAAAAAAACAACCTGAGGACCATAGGAGAGTGAAGATGACTCTGCCAGACACTTGGAAGCTCTATGCATTTGAAGAAACAGGAATTTTTAAGGATCAGGAATTGAATCGTGGAGAGGTTGGGAATTGAAGATAAGTAGACCTGAGAAGAGACTGATTTACTCTATGCCACCAAGCAGGGGTAGTGGATGTGGTGGGAGTTCTGAAGAGCTAAGGTACCCTGGCCAATGTTCCTTTTCAGAAAGGTAGCTGGCAGCAGAAGCATACTGATACCCTGCCTGAGATTTGTCGTCATGAGAAAGAAAATATTTTGTATGGATAGTCCAGCTTTCACACTGCTCTTAGTATGAGGCAATATAAATGACATCTAAACTCTTGCTTTTTATTTGTTAAAAGTAGCAAGTCTGAGGGCAGCATGAGGTACTGAAAAATCTACCCTGCTGTAAGACACTTTCTTTACTGCTTGTGTAATTCTTCTATTAATGTCTTAATGTAGATGCCTTAGTTGGAAGCATCACACCTTCATTTCAAAGCCTTTACAGCCTGTAGAGGAGATTGAGGCTTTGGGCGTGATGGAGTGATCTGCATTTGAGCAGATCAAAAATTTTTGATAGAGAACCAAAACAAACCTAAACCAACTAACTTTCGCTGTTTTCTTTTGAAAGCCAAAGTTTTAAAAAGAAAATAAGTTGCCTTCTCCTTTTCTTCCACTAACTATACTGGCTGTTATTTCCTGCTTCTGTTCTGCTTTGACATAGAATTCAGTGAGCCTTGCATGAGTTTCAACCTGTCTGTTTTTGTCCTTCTCAACATTAAAAGCCAGACAAGCAACTGCTAATTCCAAGCTTCTGAAAGTATGTGGCTGTCTCTATCTTCTGAGCACACAGAATAGTACTTGACACTGGGAGCTGCTGAAGTCAGAGTGAACGGTGGGTTATCAGGAACAGGTATGATACTGTATCAGACTGGATACAGTGAGGAAAAAGGACAAATGTGCTATAGTGCACTACTAACTTCTAATACTTTCCTGTCTTTTAAATATATCTTTATTTTTTCAATTCTTTTTTACTTGGTAAGTGAAACAGAAGAGAATGCTGATCATACCGTGTATATTCTCTTGCAAAATTCTTAACATTTAGTATGTGGCCATCAATTCTTTTCTAGTCAGGTTATATAATCTGTTAGTCATTTGTTTTCTGTGAACTAATATGTAAGCAAAACTGTTAAGGGCTAGGAGCAAGGGAACTGCCCTGTAAAAGAGGATGTGGGCTTGAAGACGTGTATCCAAAGGTGCTACAGGTGTGGATCAGTTCTGACTCAGAGCGAAAGCAAATTGTCAGAGAGAAGCAAAAGCAGCTTGTCAGAATAAGAACATAAATCTTTAAATTTTTCATTGAAGAACACAACAATCTTAAAGTATGAAGTGGTATTGTTACAGCTGAGCTTAGGCTGTGACTATTATGGCTTGTTAAAGCCTTTCAAGCCAGCTGTTGCAGTTGAAGGAAAAAACCCAAGCATATCTCCAGGCACACAAAATCTTCTTTAAATTACATAATTGCTGCATATATTAGTGCCCAGAAAATGTTGCTTTATCTGTCACTGAATACCTACCTAGGTTAGGCTGCACATTCAGTGGCACTGTTGCCTAACCTGGCTCAATTATGCTCTGTAGTTTTCCTTGCATGGTGACAGCAAAAGCAGGGGATTAACTGCTCTGAGAAACTGATCTGACTGAAAAATAAAGTTTTTATTTTGTTTGAATGTTTTTTTAGGCAGACAGATTCCCTGGTTCAATGTGCAAATGTTTGTGCTGATGGAACTGAATTGGAAATCGGATGCTGGAGACATAGGACAGGCTGAGGACGCAGTTTTTATTAGGGATGTTTAATCTGGCAGGCCAAGTTCATTCAAGTACCTAAGTGTAAGAGGTATTACATACCTGTCTGGCAAATGCTTCTGCAGTTGCCTTAAATTAATGATTCAGCCCGGTTCTCTAGCCAGTGGCTCAATATGATGCATATACTGGTCTAAGTTTCTGAGTTAGCTCCATGAGAAGACCTTGTTGTATTAGAGGCATGGATGTTTTTAATTTCTATAATATAACTCTTGCTTTTTATAAGAAATAGAGTGTTTGCCCTCTGATGGTTGATAAAACATTTACTGTTCTAATATTGCTGGAAGTGAAATTTTTATATCTGAGTGATTCTTGGGAAATTGTTAGAGGAACACTTCAGCATTGGAGGTTGGTTCCCATCACTATTGTGCTTTTTATATAACAAAGGGAAAATAAATATTAATAACTGGCTAGAGGATATTTGGAGTGAAGGAGAAAGTGTGCATGCACATACATTTAAAGATATTTTGAGCTTGGCTCGGTATTCCAGAATCCAAATGTACCATATAGAAAAGGAGATTGTTTAGGACCAATATTTTGGTACAGATGTTAAGTTAATTACATTTAATATAGTGAAAACAAACCAACTAAATGTTTGCAAGGGGGAGGTTGCTGCTACAGGTAAACTTTGTGTGAGCAAGCATAATCCAAAAAAAAGAATGCGTCACCGGGAGATAACAGGTTTCCATTGCCTAGGGCAGACTCCAGGAGAAGACAAAGCACTAACTGAAGCTGTTTGTGTGTGCTGTACCAAGCCTTGACACACTTTCTGTGGAGATGCGGTATCAGAAAGATCCTCGCCCTGATTGAAAAGGAGGGTAACGATGGCTGGTGTGCAATTGGAGCTCTTGGGTTTTCTGTGTCAACAATAGCAAAAAAGAAATTATGGTGATAGCAGATGGATAAGTTAAATTCCCTGCATGAATAGCTTGATCTATAGTGATTGCAGTGAAGGGTGACTCTTGCCATGCATATTTATCCAGTCATTAACAATAAAGATGTAGTATGAATTGGCAGGAGGTGTTTTGTTACAGGGTTTGCTACCCAGACATTGCCGTGTGTGTTAGTGTATGAGCAACCTTATTTATGCCTTAATTGCGAGAGGTTCTGAAAAGTATTTTCGGTGTTGGTGCTAGAATGGTTTGGAAAGAATAAGTAGCATATAAGTTGGAAAACAAAACTTGTTTTCATAAAAGCTTTCACGTGTGGTGAGGTGTCATCACTTGCCCAACAGTGTGAATGTTTTTAATTCTAAAGAATAAGATTAATTAGTTAGAGCTTTTTGGTATTTAAGGTACAACGTAATGTATTTAAGGCATGCTGAGTGAAAATTATGTGAACTTACTGAAGAATTTGGTTTACAGCAACGTGCACAGTTTGTAAATTACTTGTACGTGTTAATTAATCTATGCTGCTTTTCTGTATTTCTGGAGAGGAGTACATTTACTTGTTAACAGAGGTTACTGAGCTAGAGCATGGTAAATACTCAGCTAGGATTTATGAAGCATGATATTGAGAATGTTTGTCAAGCTCAGACATGTAGGGATCCTCCATATAGACAATGGAAAATCTCCTTTTACCAGAAGGCATGTTTTACACACTTAATATGATTCTGACCATGTCAGTGTGAGAAACAGTGAGAAACACTAGGAATAGTAAGTTGTAAAGTAACACCTAAATGGGAATGAATGGCCTAAAACCGCCAATCCCTGTTAGTAACCTTGAGTTGTCTCTGCACCTTATGTCAGGATAAACTTAGTTATTGGGGACTGTGCTGTCTGTGCTGATAATCTGTAGGGTGAAGGGTTTTGCTGGCAGTTTAGTGGAACATTTCCTTTCTGCCTAATTTTTCATCAATGCCTAAAAAGCCAAACAGTGAGAGAGTAGGAGTTGCAGCAGTGATCTTGCATCCATAACCTCCATATCCAAAAGTATGTGTAGCTGTGCCTCCTGAAAAACAAGTTGTTAAATAGTCAGCACATGCACGTAACCTATGCAAAATCAGAATGAAGGAAAACTTTTTGGGAAGGAGGTGTTGGGGCTGGACCCAGAGATGACTCAGGTAGTAGAGAACAAGGTGCTCTCTTACGGGCTTTCAGATTGCTGGAGTACATAAAAGAACAAAACAAACCCAAGAACATAACAAAACCCAACAGGTTTCTGTGCCTGTTGTTGAATCCATCCTGCTGACAGGCCCATTAATTGTTTGCAGAAATATAGGAGTAGTGATCCCACCCAGTACTTGAGCTTTTTTTATTGTTTGGATGCTGTTTGAGATTTGAGGGAAAGAGTCCTTCTGTTACTCAAGGCTTACGTGTTGGTACATGAGGCTTTTCTGGTCACCATGTTCTTTGTCGAGACCCAGCCAGGGAGGGTGTGGCAGATTGAGCACTACAGGCTGTTTCACAGTACCTTCAGAAGGGTAGGATAAAATAGAAATGGAGACAGTGGGGCAACTCATACAGACGTGGGAATACATGTCCTAGTGTGCGATTCCCTGTTGCTACTGTGAACTGGAGGGGCTTTGCAGCTTTTAGTAAAGGGAGGAGAGAGAAGAGCAAACTAAAGGCTGTGAATTAGGGAAAAAAGAAGTGATGACTATTAATAACAGGAATTGGTAGGTAACATGCTGTCAGAAACAAGAGAAGCAAAGGGTGAAAATTCCTGAGGGATTCATACTAAAAGGATAAGTACACATTAACAGAGCAGAAAGGAAAGAAATGAAGTAACTAAACATGATCTAAACTGGCCAAAAAAACAACAGAAAAGGAAAACCGTATGTAGAAACTGTAAATGAAATCAGTTTACAAAGGAACTTAAAGAAGTAACATGGGTAATTAAGAACAAAACTGGTAAGGCCAAACCTACAGTATGAAATCATGTGAAGGATAGTAAGGCAGGGTTTTTAAATAACATACTGGTAGCAACAAAGCTAGCAAAGGGTGTGGCTTGCTACTCTTATGAGAAGGGTTGCTACTTCTGTGGCTTGCTACTCTGATGATTAATGATGCTGAGAGGCAGTAAGTTTTCAGGCTTCACTAAAAAGATCAACTGTCATGGAAAAGGCTTAAGAATTAAAATAACAGAAGGGGAGGAACAGTTTTAAGAGTACTTTGGTAAAGTAGGTGTTTAGGCCTGATAAAATTACTTGTAGAATATTTAGGGAATTGACTGAAATAATTTTAAATCTGCTAGTGAAGTTTTGAGAGCGTGAGTGAACAGAGAGGTTCTGGAAGATTGAAAACCTGCAAATAAAATGTATTGCACCATGGGTTGGCAAAGGTTGTACGTGGAGAAGAAGCAGGATTTTGTTAGATTTTGATTTTACTAAGGCTTTTGATAGTCTGGCCTGGCACTCTGACAAGCCAGCTGGGGAGGCAGGGACAGCATGAAATTCTTATTTAATATGTTTGTGGCTGGATGGAAAATAGTCTTCAAGTAAGTCTAAGTGGCTCACTCTCAAACAGGAAGTGAGTTGCCCTGAAACTGTATTGTTCAGTATGACTGACATGAATTAAAAAGGGAGAATATTTATTAGGTTAGTGAAGGGGTGGTAAGGACACTGGGAGAAAGGATTAGATTTTGAATGCATTTTGGCAATACCAGAAATGATTAGGGGAAAAACTGGAGTGTGATCACTAGAACTAGTGCATAATTCTGCTTTTGTTGACAAATAAAAGAACATGCATTTATTGGATGGGGAACAAGGTGCAGGAGCAGTCCTGCAGGAAAGGGGATGTGTGTATAGGGGGGGTGGTGGTTTAAAGGTAACAGAAGGTGAAGGCTTGTAAATAATACTGTGGTGCTCAAAAAAGAAGGTGAATATTGTACTCAAAGGTATACACAGAAGTATTTTCTGTAAGCTATGAGAAATTATTCTAGTAATCTTCACAGCCTAATTAGGCATCGTGAGGAATGCTGTGCTTGATTTTTGGCACTCATCATCGAGCCTGTGAACCAACTGGAGAAATGCCAGGGAAAGCAGAGGGAAGGATCGGAGATCTCTCAGGAGACTAGTTCAAACCTGACAGAAGAAGATGGGCTTTCACGTGAGATGAAAATAAATTGTGGAACTCCATGTCCCAGTTGTTGTGGATGGAAAACACAATTGCACAAATTTACAAGACAAAAGTCCATGAAGGGTTGGCCCAGTATAAAGACACACACATTGCGTAGGCTGGGAAGAGTACCCAGGAAGGGTCACTGTGTACTTGTTTGGTTTTTACGCTCTTCAGATGTCTGTCCTTGACTGTCGTGGTATCCCATGGTGGTAGGGAGGAGAAGAGAGATCCAGCAGGCAGGCAATGTGCAGGAAGATTCCTTTACTTAATTATTTTACAACTCTTTTATGGACCTTTTTTTTCATAGTCTAATTGGTCAAAGGATCACCCACCCCTTGGGGTGATTGGCTAAAATCCTAAAACATCCATTGTCAAAATATTTTCCTACTGTACCGTAAACAAAGCTTTGCAAGGTTGCAGGTGTTCATAGCTCATAGAACTCTACTAATATCTTCTGTGAGAGAGAAAAATATCTCACAGGACTGGAAAGAAGCAAGAAAGATTCTTGCTAGCTGCATATTTGTATCCACACTTGACCATTGCTGGAAATGGGACCTTAAGCCAGACAGACTTTGGTTTGACCCTGGGAGTCTCTTATGCATTCTGGAAAGCATCTGAGGAGAGATGGGAGGAACTGGGGTGAAGTATCAAGAGAAGTGTGCTATACACCTGTTATGTACTATTAGGTACATTAAAAGTAGCTTCAAAGAGAAAAGAGTGGGAGCTAACAGTAGATGGGTCTAAGGTGATGTCCTTAGTGGTGTCTAGTTAGAAGGAGATCCAAGCTGAAGTAGTGAGTTATAGAAGTACCTGCGGAGGCAGCAAGCAGTTGGGAAATTCAGGAGTTTCCAGTTATACAGAGGCAACCTCTCTTTTCATGAGACCCTCATGTCTGTCAGCGCTGGCAGTGTTGCTGGTTTCCATGCTGTGCTATCCATGACTGCCTGTTTGTGAAGGCAGAGTTGAGATCCTGTCAGCAGAGACTGAATAGCAAGTGTCAAGAGGTGATGCTGGTTCACCTACATTCACTGCAGTCTAAGTAAGTATGTGCGTAGAAAACATGGTTATAGTGACAGACCACTTTTTCAGCTTCCTGGAGGTATAGCTGTGAGGTCCAGGTGCTTATTTTGTATGGTTAGGGATTTATATTGCCTTTATTTACTGATGCAGGAAGTCTCTGGTAATACCTTTATATATTCAAATAATTTTGTTGCCTCAAGAAAGTTATGTGGCTTTGTCATCACTAACTTTGAATGTGTTCCAGAAAATGGAAGAAAACCAATATGAAAACAAACCTCTTTCTTTCACTCCCTCTAAGCAGAAATTTCAATAGATTCTGAATGCATTATTTGCAGTGAATGAGTTTGAGAAGTGACTTGACTTTGAAATTTTGCTCCAATTACAGCAGTTGATGTGATGAGGGTAGTACTAATACTGCTAAATGTGTAGCATGTACAGGCTTAGCCATATTTTGTCTTAATGTGATTTTCCTGTGTTTTAAGTTGGAATAAAAACTGCAGGTGCTTTAAATTGCCTTAATAGTGGCTTTGTCTGTGTTTATTTCATGGACATCAGAGTGGATAGTAATGGTGACCAGTAGTGCCTTGAAAGCAGGATGTGCAGATGCCTGTGTGTTTGTATATAGTCACCAAGGGGATGAAATGTATTTCACATTTAGTTGTGTAAAAGGCTTAAGTCTGAGATTATTCTGAATTGTCTGTATAGTTTCATAGACTGGATCTGATATCAAGAACGTTTCCTGTGTAGTATCCAAGAATTGCCTTCCTAACAGCTGTGAATTTATTCATGGCAGTATAGTTGTTACGGTATGGTAGGCAGTGGTAATGTCATATGCATGACTAGAAGTCCATGGACGGCTCTTAGGTTTTTCTTGGGAAAAAGTTGAAAAGAGGCTGTACTTGAGTTTAAGCAATGGTAGTGCCTGGATAGCTCTCAGAAGGTCTCTGATTACAAAGATTATTTAGTTTTGCAAATATGAAGCTGTTCTGTTTTCCTACCCAGTGTGCAGTGTCTTGGATAAACCAGAGAATGTTTTCTAAATACCGTGTTCTTGCAACTGGCTGGTCTCTGTCTACTCAGCTGAAAGTGGTAATAATAGTATAACCCATGGAGTTGGTTGGTTGACTTTAGAAGATTGACTGAAGAATCACATGTCTGAATTGTGCTTTAGGTTTAAAAAGGGCCAGTTATCAGGAAACATGCTACTTGCTTGGGGAAGGGATCATGGATGTGGCAGGGCAAGGGAAGAGGTGCCCAGCCATAGGCAGTATCTGTTGGTCTGAGAGGGTGGGAGATGGTGGTTTTCCTCAAGGGTAGATCTGAGAGTGCTGACAAGAGAAAAATGGCTGAATCAGTAGAAGGGACAAGCAGGGGGGTACCATGACTCCTTTGCCATGTAAGGTGGAAAGACACAGAGAATGCTGTGGTCAGGGGGCAGAGAAGAGGACGGACAGCGCCTCTTCTGCTTTTCTTCTGTCCTCTAGGGCTGTGATGCCCAGTCGCTCGACCAGGCCCTCAGGTGATAAACTTTGGTCCAGTTTAGATTATTCCTCCTGTCCCTTTACATCTTTCTCCATAGGCAGCACGGCTACCTCGCCCCTCTCTCTCCCCCTTTACAATTTCGGAGTGCTTTTAGCCTCCAGGTTTGCAAAAACGATTGAAAAGGACAGGGGGTGGAGGAAATAGGAGGGTGGGAAGCGGCTGTGGAGGGAAATGTCTGTAGTGCTGGCAGACAGGCCTTAGGAGGCTTTTTGGAGCAAGTTATACCTCTTTGCTACAGGCCTGTTGGCCTCATTTGGCTTTGGATGTCAGCCTGAATGCTGACGTCCCCTGGCAATCCCTATTCCGTGTTTGAGTGCTGTATTGCCCCTCCGTCTGTCATCTGGGCCAAACTGAGCCATAACTTAACAGCAGTGGCTCAAGCTCTGTATTTGGGCTATTTGCATAGCTAATCAGTGCTAATTTGGGTGATAGATTTAGCATGATAGATGAGGAATATAATGTATTTAAAGCAAACTGCGAACTCAATAGATTTGCAGGTTGATTCTTCTTTGAAGAATAAGTGTTTTTTACTTCCTGGACAGCTTAGGCCTTGGCATTACCGCTTCCTTTTTTTTTTTTTTTTTTTTTTTTTAACCACAAAAAGAGTATATATTTTGGATAGGAAAAAAAATCTGGAAGGACATTGAAGAACACTAATTTTTATTTATATGATGTGAGTTTTTGAAATAGATTCAGCAGTAGAAAATAACTCCATTTGCCACTGCAAAGAAAATGTTTTTCTGTAAACATTTCCTAAGCATGGATAGATATATGAACACAGCTGCCGGAGCAAAGATGTGGCATCGTTTCAGTAAATCAATCTGAAGTGATTCCAGTTATAATTTTTCTGTTCTCACACATTACTAAGAAGGATTGAAGACATAGGTAGAAAAGTTTAAGTGAGAAAATTTGTTTGTAGCAATAACTGCCACATGAGCTAGAATATACAGTCAGTGCTGACTTTATGTAAATGAGAGACTGAAGTGCTACTTTACTGATGTATATTGGCACAAGCTCTAGTTCACTGTGCCAAGCCATACAGTCATTTTTCTCAAACCTCTGTCCTTTTTTAGGGGTGGAAGCTAGAACATTTATGAGTATTCCTAGTGGTGTCATCTCAAGAAGAGGTAGCATAAGTTTCTGTGTTTGGGTCAGGCCCATGAAGTGGGAAGAATTTAAGATACCATTGTTTGTGCAGCTCTCCATAAGTCTAAAAAAAACATGCATGTGTTTACATAGAATTTTTTCTATTTGCTTTATCGATAATAATACTGTTAGACTGACAAAAAATGGCAGGGTAGAAAAATACTTAAAAAAGACGACGATTTCCTCCTGCCATCTATACTGGTGACATGTCACTCCCACACTGTCTTTGATTCCTCTTCTACTGGAAAATCCTAAATGCCAAGGATTCTGAGGAAAAGGAGGCAGGAGAGAGTGGCATTTGTTTCCACTGTATTTCCATGTATTTTTCCAATGCAGTATTTATTGAAGAAATACAGTACAAGCCTTAGGAATTCTGTGAAAGAAATGGTTTTGCAAATGATGAGGAAAGAGATTTTTTTCTTGAAGTCTCATGTGGCTTCTGTTGGGATTTTTGGTAGTTTGTTTTTTAACCGTCTTCAAGATTAGTCCAGAACAGTCCACTGAATTTTTCCTGTCTCTCCCTAAAACCAAGTTGTGGTTTCCAGCTGGAAGTTTTCAGTAACTAATCTCTTGTAACAGGGACCTGTGCGCTTGCCTGGTCGTTCCCATTTGCTATGTCCCATTGCATTTGTGCTGGTGATTCTGCTGCTGCAGAGAGCAGATGGAATGAATCAGGAGGAAGTGTTTTGTGGTTTGCAGTGCTTGATGTAGGTGGCTTAGCTGTTCTGGGCTCCCTTCTAAACCTACTTCTTCTGCCTGGAGTTAGTTACCTGTATTTCATAACTGAAGGGATTCTTTGCAGGGATGTGTTGAAGAAGACAGAAGACTGTTGCCATTTCTGGGGACAGTAGACACCAGACTTGACTGATCTCATGTGGAAGTGTTACACACTGCGTGTGGGTAAAAGTCAGCTGCATGATAGCAGGGCTTGCAGCAGGGCAGTGCTGCATGCTAGCTGTTGGACCATGGTTAATTCCTTATAAACCTGAAATTGCTGTATGATTAAATACAACTTTAATTCATCAAGTGATGAGAAAAATTGGTGAATTTCCGCTATTCAGCATTGGCATAAAGGAAACGTTTTGCCTATAGCTCTTGCTTGAGCATGTCCAAAGTCATCCCTAGGCGTAGTTGAGCAGAGCTCCAGGGAATTGACTGCAGCTTGATAGTCTCTGAGAACATGGGAAAATCTTGCATGACAGGGGGATCCACTGCAATGCTAAAGAATTTCAGATCTGCCCAGGCTGCTCAATTCCTAGCAAAATAATTACATAGTAACATAAATTGGAAGATTACCTCATGCCCTGGAGCCTCTTTTATGATTTTCACTGGCTGGGAATTAGCGCTCTGGGCTTTATCACAGCAGCCAGGGAGGCTGTGGCTCCCTAGCACTGCCTCAGAAGGTAAATCCTTTCTGAGTTGCACAAATGCAACTGTGATATAAATCTCCCTCCTCCCCAGCTCTTTCCCCATCTGCATCACAGCTGTACCCAGCTCAGACCTGGTGTTAGATCTCCCAGCCTTGGGAACAGGAAAGAAACCTGCCATAAGATTTCTGGGTTTTTGCATGCCACTTGTTCTCAAAACAGGTGGAGGCAAGCAGGCACTACCCTGATGAAAAAGTTTGGAAGTGCCTGCCCTGTTAAGGTTGCTTTGCAAGCTGGAAGATGCTGTACAGGACACTGTGCAGCTGTTCCCCTTGTCACTCTGCCCTTGCAGTGTGTGGGTATGAGTGTGTTTGCACTGGTGGGGAAAAGATGGAAATAGAAACCCCGTGGGGTGGGCTATGGTACAAATACCAGATTTGTGGTTGGTGTCTCCCAGTGTACTGAAGTCACTCCTGTAGCCATTGCTGTAATTAGCTGTGTGGGTTACATTAAAGCTAGGGTAGCAGAACTTAACCATGTGATACATACATACAGAACTCAGACACATGTGATAAATGGTTTCTATTCCTTGTTAATAACCAGTTATCAGCAGTGACAAAGGTTTGGTTTTTTGGTTTTTTTTTCTGGTGACACAGTGTTATGGGTTGTAGTTGTATAGACCCCGGCTTTAGCACAGCCTTACTTCACACATGGAAAGAAACGAGAAGGGTTAGAGTTTTAGTGTATAACTGAGAGAAATTTCAGGAGGTAACTTGGTACCATTTCTGTTGCTAGTTACTGTGCATCTTGCTCTTTTTACAGTGAAATATAACTCCCTAAGAAAAATTCTTCCTACTTACAATAACTTACCCTCTCCTGAGTTAGGAAGCCGTAAGTTTCCTTTAACTAAAGTCATGTATCTTAGTGCAATTGTTTGGGCATGGGGTTGTTTGGGTAGATGCTGGGAATAAATATATCAGTGCACCTAGAGGTGTTTACATTGCCTATGGATCAGGTACTCTGCAGGAGTTTGTATTTCCTCTCCTGTAGCTGATAGTTGTCCTGTAGCCCTGTGTGCCAAGCAACCTTGGCCAAGTGTGGGGGCTCCCTGCCACTGTGAATTGGGGCAGTCTCCACTGGCTACTTAGAAAAGTGTTTTGCTGGACACTTCTGTCTGGAAAACGTCAAAAGCCAGTGGGGTTCCTCAAGAGTTAATGACTGCATGGTTGCTTCTCAAGTGGAGAGAATGATGATACAAAAAAAAAAAAAATACAGGTTTAGCAGCAACATAAACACGTTGTGGAAAGAACTGTGTTCCTTAGGCACAGTACTGCCCATGCCTTTGAAGCTTTTGAATACCAGAATGAAGTATTGCAGTGTGCTACCCACGAACATAATTTGTGGGATGTGAGTCATTTGGTTTAACCCAGTTTATAATTTGAATAGATGGTACATGCTGGATAGCATTTTTCCTTTAGTGGTGTGGCAACAGTCAGAACAACCTGTATTCAGTTCATTGAGATTCTTCTGTTTGCCACTGTCAAAGGAAAGAATACATTGACTTCTAAAACTAACATTTATTGAAGTTCAGAGGTCAAGTGATTACTTCATCTTGGAATGCCTTTAGGTCCAGGATCAAGAAGGACATTAATAAATAAATAATTTTTTTTGCTTACTCTGTGAAACAGTTGAGTGAAAGATAGGTATAAACCCATTGCTTTTTAGGAGACATAAGAAGGTCTAACTGAATGGAATCGGCAGAAACATGTACAAGTCACCAGTGTGCCTTGGCAGTCGAAAGGGGGAACCACATACTTGAGGGGTGCATCAAGCACAGCATTCCTAGCTGATCGAGAGAGGTGATTATCCCACCGCGTTCAGTTTTGGTACTGCCTCACCTTTAGTACTCTCTGCAGTTCTGGGCCCCACAGTTCTAGAAAGTCCTTCAGTGCATCTAGAGGGCAGCGACAAAACTGGTTACAGGGCTCAAAGGTACATCCTGTGAGGAGCAGCTAAAGACTTTGGGTTTCTCTAATCTGGTTGAGGGGCACTCTCACTGTTATCTACAGCTTTCGGAGGAGGGGAAGTGGAGAGGGAGGTGTGATCTCTTCTCCCTGGTATCCAGTGGTAGGAGGTGTGGGAATGCTTGAGAGCTGCACCAGGGGAGGTTCAGACTGGACATTAGGAAGCATTTCTTTACTGAGAGCGTGGTCCACCACTGGAACAGGTTTCCTAGACATGAGGTTGATGTCTGGAACCTGTCAGTGTTTAAGAGGATTTTGGACAATGCCCTTAATAGCATGCTTTAACTTCTTGTGAGCCCTGAAGTGATCAGGCAGTCGGACCATAAGATCATTGTAGGTCCCTTCCAGCTGGAATGTTCTGTTTTATTCTGTTCTGTTCTATTCTATAATACATTATGTAATTAAGATAAGAGCTGTGGCACTAATGGCTTCATGATGTAATGAGTTTAACAGGACATTTATTTGGATTCTAAAAATATTTGAGGCCACATTACCTAAAAACACAGTTAAAGCAGTGTTATATTAACCCAAATATATTGATATGTTAGTTACTTTTTCCCATGGTGACGTAATGCAGTGAGGTTAATTCTGGGTGCTCCTTTGCTTAAGGGTGATAAATCCTGTGCATTGTTTTAAAAATGTTAGCCTTTACCTGGGCTGCAGAATCAATGGAAAATAACTTGGGTGGCATAGAGGGTTGAATGGATCGTAAAAGTGTTTCAGTCTCTGTGAATGTAAAGAAAAACGTTCAAGCAGTGAACATGGACAACAGCCCCCACCAAACAGAGAAGTAATGTTGCTGTATGCTGGTGTTTATACGTTTGCACAGTGCAAGAGGTATCTCACATCTTCCATCAGCTGTGTAGGGGGAGGAGCACTGCTCTTCTAAGATAATGTTGATGTTTTGGTAAGTTTATGGTAATTAATCTCACAGATTTCTGACAGTGTGGTATTTCTTCTTTTTTGTTCAGATACCTTTGGGACTCTTGTTCTTCCAGTAGTGAGTATTTTTTTCATTTCCTCCTTCCTTAGAAAATGTTGACTCCCTGTAACTTGCCATCCGTTGGTGCCGATGATATATTTTGCATGTGATCCCAGTTATTTTCACAGTCTCAGATGAATGTATTTACTGACCAAATCAAGGATTTTCAGATCAAATGCTGTGCATCTTGTTTGAAGTAATTACAGAATTTGGGAGCTGATTTCCAGCATCAACACAAACTATCATAAAACTTGAACACAGAAATTTGATTTGTGGCTTTTTTTACTGGCTGATAAGCTACATCTGTATTTTAGACACACCATGAAGGCTAATTACAGCTGAAAAAATTGTGCAGAGCAACAGTTGAGAAATACTAAAATAAAAATACATTTATGTACAGTCTTTGTAAAGGTTTGGAAATGCACATTCAGTAAAAGTACATAAAAAAACCCCAAAAGTGTGTCTTGAATTGTGTGTTGTGTATGAATCCTGAATTTGTGATCCTGGACGTTCATCTTGAAAACTCAATCTAAAGAGTTATGTACTTATATCAGGAAAAAAGTTTTACCAAAGTCATCCTTAAGTCTGGGTATCCTTTAATCCTGGGATTAAGTTCTGATCTCAAATAAACTGTCTCTGATTAAATAATCTGGAACTATTTGATAGATAGATAATCAATGACAATGAGCAGCTCAACATTATGAAAATTACTAGGTTGAAATACATCTCTATGAACTACAGCAAATGTAGAAAATTCCATTCATTAAAAAAAAACCTAAACAAGTGCCTTAATATAATCTGGGCAGGTCTTAAAATGTTCAAGCACCTAAAACTAGGCAGGGTACTTTCCTCCCTCTCTTGCTGCTATCTGAAGGATGAACTGACTCATTTTTTAACAGTAAGATTTTTTACTCATTTGTGTAGCCACAGTAGACTTAGGTTTTGTCCAGAGTGTAATTTGCTGGTAGCAGAAGGTGTGTGATGCGTTTCTGGATTCAGCCTCATCTTTTCCAGAGGAAACAGTAGCTGCTTTGTCTGACGTACTTGTGATGGTGGTTGGTGTAGTCAGAAGTATGTGAGATGGCCTTTTTCTCTCTTGTTTTAGGAGTGCCAAAATGGGGATAGTAATACCATTCATTTGGGATGTTTTGACTAAGATAAACTATTTTCGCAGCAAGTTCCTACTACTTAGTGTTAAAAGCTGCCTTGCTCATATTTGGGTTGAGAAATATTAGAAAAGGAGTTGGTGGGGCTGAAGTAGTTACTATTATTGTAGCAATGACCTTGTGGAAGTGTTATATTAGTGCAGTTTCTGGTAGCATAGATGTGCGAAACAGAAGGTGGGTTACATTGCACCTCAGCTGTCCTAATCCACTGCCATGGCCATGCAAACGTCATTGTGTCTGACCTTTGCATCAAGAAAGGTACAATAGGCAGTTTTGTTATGGTGTTTTGGGAAGGAAAGATCTTTTGAGATACAAAAAGTGTAAAAATCTAGGGAGGAACCCACGCAATCTATCAATATTTGTGATAGGAAAGAGATACAGGAAAATAGATGAGGTCTCTAAATGGCATTTACAGATTTTTAAAGAAGAAATCAAAGACAATAATTGCAAGCATGTTAAAATAATGCCGTAAGTTCAGTTCACTGCAATGATGAAACAAAACAAGGTTATTTTTCACCATTTTGATTTTGAGTGATTATAATGTGTCCTGGAATTCTTGTAGTGAATCCTACATGCTTTTTAGGGATTACAGCTTCTTTAAGAAATACTAACATTCATAAATGAATATTTGAGGTAATAATAAGCTAATATTTGACAGATGCAGTAGCTAAGGCTGTAACATACTGCAGAATATTTGGTGTGGAATTTGGAGGGTGTTGAAATACGTGAATCATATGTTCTTGGCAATGTGTGTACAAAAACCTGCAGCTGAACAAAATGCAAAATCCATTTCAGTGTGAAGCTTTGGATTTATAAAATTAAATTTTAGATGCAGATTTTAAAGGGGCAGTGTCTTCTTCCCATGTCATCATAGGCCTGCTCATGGGTGAAAAAGAGCCTTTTTATTTTTCCCCCTTCTTGATTTTTTTTTTCCTGGCTTGTTTTTAAAAACAGAAAGTCAGCCGAGAGGAATAGAATTGTAGTTGATTCCTCTGTAGAGGTAAACACACAGAGAAGGAAATGTGTTCTCTACAGACATTTGCATCTACTTCATTTGTCACCCAGTGACATTTTCCCATGTTTGTGAATGCCTGTTACCTCACTGTGCGCTGTTAAAATGAGCTTTGACAGCAATTCAGCCTTTCTTTATAGGACTTGGTAGGATACTTTTGAAGTGCTGTGCCTGGTGAGTTAACAGCTGTAATTTTCATTACAGTGCAAGAGGAGTGCTTCAGTTCCATATGTTATGCTGACAAATGCTAGCCTGTCTGCTTTAGTTGTCTTAACTTCAGAGGTTTTACTCCAGATTTACAGTTTTAACTCCAAACAGAAGCATGTGACTCTTAAGCTTTTCAGCAGGGCTGCTTGTTGGAATTAGCTGTGTTAAAACCCTTTCCTTTCTTCAAAGAGACGTTCTGGCAGTACAGAAGCCAGCATCTGGGCTGGGATGTCCCTGGGGTCAGTGGTTGTCTGTGAAGGCTCTGCTCAACTAAAATTCCAATGCGCTGCAGCATCTCTGCTTTAAGCCTTTCAACCCCTGTGACTGAGATTCCTCCCAGCTAACTTTAGGAAATGAAGCGATGCATCTGAATGATAAGCTCTGGATTTCTGCTGTGCACTGGAAAGACACAGAGAGAGAGAGAGAAAAGAAACCTGTGCATGATTACTCTGATCTTAATGTGGTCTAAATTTCCTTGCCAGTGATATCTGTCTTTTCTGCCTGTACTGTAGAATCCTTCAATGTCTGTCCAAAATAAGTTAACCATATATAATTTCTGTTCCTTCATTTCTTAAGATTTTGGGAAGAATAATTATTTTACTTTCTAAATGAGTCACAGTATGTGCTGTAATTATGAACCATTAAACTGAAATGGGACAGAATCTGTGAAGTTGCTATTGAAAAACAGTACCTCACCTCATGAGATATTAATTCTGTGTTTGATTTTTCTACCCCAAAGGATATAAAGCTAAAGACTGTAAAAAAAAACAAGTGCAAAGTTCTCTTACAGTCCTGCTCATCTTGCTTACACATACCTTCTTCAGATCTTTTATTTTTGGAAAATTTATTGGCAAAAAAGTGATGAAGAAGAGTATTAGCCCGTTATATCAAACCCAGGAAATTTCTAAACAACTGAAAAGAGAGAGCACAATGTATGTATGTGTGAGACTGTGAATGGCATATGAATGCATAGATACTTGTTGAAAACCTGGAAATCTGTTGAATTAGATGGAAGTCTGTTGAAAACATGCTTCTGATAACATATTTTCAGGTAATTGTTGAAATAACGCATTAAAGTCATGGAAAAAAACCCTTTCTCTTTTTGAGAATATACATAAATTGACAAGTTTAGGTATATATTAGTTCTTTTTGTCAAATGTTTTTTAAATAACAGTATCTTCAAGAATATTTTTGATACCTAACAGAGAGTCACTATTTCTTTTTCAGCTGCCTCTGAACAGTGCTTCTGGGAATTACGAATTACTGGTGGAAGGCCATGCTGATGGCCGGCGCATCTTCTCTAACCGGACCAGCTTGATGTACATGTCAAAGAGCACCTCTGTATTCATCCAGACTGATAAATCTATGTATAAACCAGGACAAGATGTGCTCTTCCGGATTGTCACTGTCTACCCTGATCTTAAACCTTACAAGGTGTCTCTGAATATATATATCCGAGTAAGTGTCCACAGGAACATAGTGACATGTTGGAATGTGTCATATGTTCCAAATTTGTGAAAAACACAGATCATATGTATTGCTACCTAAATCTTGCTAGCAAGGCAACTCATATTTAACATGCAGCTTGACTTTTCTCCTAGGATCCTCGGAGGAAATTGATTCAGCAGTGGTTGATGGAGGAGGGTGATTTGGGTGTAGTTTCCAAAAAATTTCAGTTGTCAATGAACCCTCCACTAGGAGACTGGTCCATAGAGGTTGAAGTGAACGTGAGTATTAACATTGCCAAATCACAGAGAGATTTATTTCTTCTGCTAGATGTGTATAAAATTGTGCTTACGTTGCTGAAGAGAGTTGTAAACATGGCTCATGAGATGACCAAATCCTTCCCTCATGTCAAATATTGTGCAAGATACTATGCAAAGATAATATGCAAACCTCACAAGATTGTCAGTAGTATATGGTTTTGTAGAGAAGGATACAAAAACCCGCATACATACTTTATCCTAAGGTCTGTGTTTTGATTCCAGAATAAAAATGTTATTAAAATAGTGAGGGGTTGTAATACTAATATAAAAGAAAGATCTCATGGAGTATAGTTTTTTTTCTTTTTAAGTGAAATGCTCTTACATTTATTTTGAAAGCAAATAAACAGAAATTTGCTGTGCCAGCTGTGCAGCCAGTCAAGTGTCTCAAGGGTTGAAGAACAAGACTATTTACTGATCTTTAGGGGTGTTTCAGTGATTCACAATGACTGATGAGTTACTGAGGAAAAAATAACTTTGTAAAACAGAAGGGGTGACTAGTAATACAGAACTGTTGCGAAACAAAACTGGAAGAGTCTGTGTTGGACGTTGCTATTGGCAGTAGTTCTCTCAGGCCAATCCTTCAAGCTGTGGAAGGATACACCATGGAACATGTTTCAAAAATAGCTGGAGGTTTAGCTGCTCAAAACTCTGTGTGTCAGGTTTATTCAGCCTGCTTTTAAATACCTATAATTTGGGAACTGCATTTCCTATTTGGCTTGCAGCGGCTGTTCAGAGACATTTAGCAAGTATAAACAGGACTGCTTAATGTTACATAATGAGGGAGATGATGGGTAGAAAGGAGAAAAACTCATGTGATCATGTATTACTTGGGAGTAATATTTAACAGTACCGGTTATGTGTTTGATAGATTTCTGTAGGCTTAGGTTTGTGAGGGTGGTGCTCAAGTGAGTGTCAGAACTGGATTTTTCAAATACGTTGTCATGTGGGTGTGGAGTTGTTGCTGTTGTCTGTGATGGGAAAAATGTATTAAGTTGTTCCTGCGCTCCTCCCTGTGCTCTGCCACTCCTTCCCATCCCCTGACTGCTGTTCAGCAGCCTCTCAGTCACGCTGAAGCAGCTGCCATCAGGCTGAGATCTAAAGTGCAGTGGGGAAGTGACCCAAATTGAAAAGCATCTGTGTTTTTCTTTGCCTAGATCAGACCAGTTCACTGATCCAGCTGTCAAGCCATCCCCACTCACAGCTATTGTAGGTGCTTTTCAGAAGTTGGGGAAGTGTGGCTCAGACAGGGAAACAAAGGTTGGTGACAGTGGTGGGCTCCTTCAACAGCTCACTTGCCAAGCAAAAAAGTGGGATATGCTGCTTGGGCTTTCTGCAAAGGCTTGAGTAATGGTGAAATTAGGAGATAATTGATGAAGGAACAGTGGCAGCTGTTTTCAGTATCTGAATGAGTGCCACTCCCTCCTGAAACAAAACCAAAAAGAAAAACAAATTGGAGAGTTGAAAGAAAAATGCCTTGTAAATTCATCTGTGCTAATGAAACAGCTGTGAGACAAGTGAAGGGAACCTTAATAGACTGTAGTTGATGGTATTCTAAATTTTAGCTATGCTACAGAAGGTTAATGATCCTGGAAAATATATGTCAGAGTGGGAATGTTTCTCCAGTCACGAGTAACAAGGAGAAAGTAAATAGGGAACGTTTTGTTCCTGTCTATTTCAACACAGAGCTAAAGGGCATCAGGTAAAGGAGGTAAAGAGTGATTTCAAAATGACTAAAACATCATAACTGAACTGCAGAACACAGCACTAGCAGTTATTGTGAATACTGAAAATTCAGGTGGGATCAAAAAGTGCCTGGACAAATTCACAGTACTCTCCATCGAGAACTGATAGCTAAAAAGGCCTTAGGTGTCAGCTCAAGACACAGGGTCACTCCTGGCTACTGTGGTTGATGCAGTTCTCTAGGTGCTCTCTAACGCTTCATGATTGCCTTTTTGGGAGATGCATTCTAACAGTGCAGATTTCTGGAGTAGCTGAATACAAAGGAACCAAACCTGGGATAAAAGGAGATCAGGCTAAATGGTTCCTTTTGACATTTAAACTCTTTAAAATCAAAATAGAGGACAAAAAGAAGAGTATATTTTATTCTAAAAAAGTTTTAGACCTTGGTGTCCAGACAAACGTGGCTATTTTACAGTGCTTATCCTCTGGGAATGGAACAGCAACCCCAAGTCCCGCACAGAAATACTTATGTTTACTTTCAGGCCCTTTTTTGTTTACACCTGCTCCGCTTTAATTGTCAAATTCCATGTTGAATATAATGACAAAGCATTATGCATTATTTCTATAGCATGTGCCTACACAGCATCTTCATTGGATAAGGATATCATATGCAAGATACGTTAAATGACTATTGCAATATTCACACTATTACATTAAGGCTGCCTAGTGTATTGTCTCACAGACCTATTTTTCTGATACTGTGTCAGCCATTGGATTAATGAGACCTGCAAGACACTTTTCAGAATAAAAGAAAATAACTTTTCTAATGGGAAACTCTACTTTATTCTCTTGATTGCAAGGGAGTTTATGCAGTGAAATACAAGATCATATGGGATGGGATTCAGTTTGAACATTAAGCTGTGTAGGTGTCTCTATGTTGGTGATACAGTGGAGATTTAGTTGGTGTTCAGTGAAAGCTAGTGAGTGAGTAGATGACTCCTGGTGGATATTCCTAGCTGTTACCTGGATATTCCTTTCTCTTCTGCAGCAGTTCTGTTTTTCAAGGGGACGTACAGGTTTTATTGTGTCACATATAAAATTGCATAGATTCACCAATCTCTTCGTGGTAACAGAGGTCACTGACAACTTAGATTTACTGCTAAGGAAGACTTAGTGTATGACTGGGATTTTTAATAGGTATGTCTACCTATCCTTAACTAGTACTGCCAGCTCTGGCTCTGCTTGGTATCCAGCACAGCTTATGGATCTGTTCAGGCTTTAGGAACATCTTCATATGGCAAACCCAGACTGATCTCTGCATGACTTAGCTATCCTGATGCCATGACCTGAACTTTCTACTTAAATAGCCAGGCTTTCTTTCTCAGATTTCCCTCTTGTCTTTAAAGAGTTGTTAAATGATGAAATAAAATTTCCCTTCTTGTGATTACAGATCAGTTTTCAAGTGTACTGAGTTTTGATTTTTGGAAGTGCTGCCTCTGAATCCTGTTTTAAATCAGGTTTTGGCTGCTTGCTGCTGTTAAACATCCTGTAGTATTTTTTAATAAAAGTTCAGGTGTAAGTACAGCTGTTCCAGGAAAACTCAAGACAGAGTAATTAAAGTCTGGTTTCCAAGTCTCTACCTTGTATTTTAGTTGGATATCTTATATTTCCTGTTGCCGAAAGACTTCTAGTTGCTGAGTTTTAGTAGCATACACCTCCAACCAGAAGTTGTTTCTAGTTAAACAGCATTTTGTAATCTATTTTATGGAAGTTGTTATGTATAAATTTATTATCAAATATTGAAGAGTAGTAATGGTTCAGGTGCAACAAGGGCTTTCCAAAATATTTTTAAGAGTATTACTTTTTTTTTTTTAAAGCTTCAGCTATAAAGCAACTTTCAGAATCAACCGGGAATGTTTATATACTTTACATATTGAAGTTTTTAGCTTTTGAGGTTTAATATATATTGCAGTGTATCCACAGTGAATTCTGTCATGTTTTACTGCTAGGTCAGTTATGGATTTCACATTTGATGCATTAAGTTTAATGTTGTATATATAATTGCTTAAAAATGTGTCACACTTCTTCAAAATCAGACTGTACATAAAACTTTTGGCATTGGCTGACTATTCAGTAGTTTGCAAATGTGCACAGATATTCAGTCAGGATCTGCTAGTGTAAATAGTGGTGAAACTGGTGGGACTCTGTTTAGTTTCTGGAGACTGTGCTATTGAGTTTGAACAGAATTTAATTTTGGAGTTTGTTTCCTGCATGCAAAAACAAAGCATGGAAGTGATCATGAAGTGCTTCTGTTAGTCCTGTGTAGACAAAAATCTGTTTTATTTAGCTGCAAAGCTAAGGCGGAAGAGTGCTCCTGACAGGGTCTGTGAGACAATGAGGTAGCCCCAGGAATGCAGCCGGTGCCAGCACTGCGCTTTTCCAGGGCAAAACCCTGGACCACACCCAGAGTCTTTCCCCATGCTCTAACAGCGATGCATGTCAATGTCAGAAAGAAATAAGAAAGTGGACCCAGATCCGATTCATTCCAGGGACTTTCAATTGCCAAAGAAGAGAAATCTGTGGGGAACAATTCCTGTGACCTCACTTTTGTTGGATCAGACTTAATGAATTAAAGCAGGGCGGTTCATCACAGCAGAGCAGAATCTAGACTGTAGTTGTTAGGGATTCTTGGATGTCAGGATCCACAGCGTCTAAGGCTCTCCTGCAGAAAAGCTCATCCTTATCATCCCAGAACGCTTCTGTGGATCTCTTTTTTGGCACTTTTTTCTTACTGTGGGCGATGGACACAGAATGCAATAGGTGTTCTGCAGTTTAAGAAATGATGATTTAGGGCAAAATGTTAGTCTAGAAGGGCGAGTGTACTTAAGAAGCAGGAGAAGGCATGGAAGACAAAACCTGTACTAGAAAAAAGCAGCTCTGGAAAAAAAATGGAATAGGCATGGTATTGTTTTCCTATCTTAAAGAAAACTCCTAAAAATCTCTCTGGGGTTGTGCATATATAACTAACTGACTGCTTGTCTGAAAAGCCACTGTTCCTGGAAACTGGTTTAACAACTTCCATTTCAGTATATTTGAACAATGTTTGCCAGAGAGACAGCCTTGCCCCAATGAATTAAAATGATAGAGTGGTTGAAGTGCTGTTACTTGTCCTACTTCAGACCAGCTTGGCTGAAAAGTGTGTTAGTGGGAGATCTGGCTTGGTATTCAAATCATCAAGATGACCAAGTAGGGTCTTTGCCTTTCCCTGAACCATGAAGCATGGCTTCATTTCTGTCACAAAGCTTGTCATTTTAGAGAAGATGCAGCCAGGAGTGCTAGTCTCACTGTAATCTCTTGTTTTCTACTACTTAACAGTTCTTGGTTTTTAATTGTAGGTTTTGTTGGGGTTTTTTTTACTTCTAAGATAATGTGAAACAAAATTTTATTTTCAAGGGAGATGCTTTTCTACCATGCTATCTGGGGTAACATTTTGTTCAGGGTTTGCTTTATGGCAAGGGTCACATACATACTTAATACTGGAAATAAAAGCTGTACAGAGAGCAAGATGTGAGATGAATTCACTACAGGTCATTTTCCTAAGATACATGTTCCTGAGGTTACCTGATAGTAATCTGACTGTGGGCTGATATATGCATGTCAACGCTGTAGCATTTTGTGTTGCACGTATTATGATTTACACAAATGTTGTGAAAATAGCTGGTTCTGCATGTATATTTTCAAACCTAGGAATGTAAATATGGCAGTCATTTTGGTGATCAGTGACTTAATAATGAAATTGGCAGCAGTCTGATTTTTACTTTGACAGGAGTATTTTGCTAGGAAATGTGTAAATATAGATGTATAAAGGGCTTGGTCTGTGATGCTTAACTTGCAAAGTTGTTGATCAGGTAACCAAAGTTTATAGTTGTTTCTAGCTTAGGTCCTGATCCTAGGGTTTTTTACCACAGGAGTTCTCAGTTTATCTTCTCTTGCCACAAACAGTCATTCCTATCTGATACATCTTGATGTACCCTGACAATTGGTTATCCATATTCATTCTTCTTTTCCCTCTTCAAGAAAATCAGGAAATAAGTGAAAAAATTAGAAAAATAGGAAAATAGAACACAAGTAACAGCACATTCTATAGGGTTTTTTATTTCTTTCCTTGATTTTAAGTAATAAATAGCTGAGACAAGAAGATACAACACAGGAGTATCTGCTGAAGTAAGTATGACTGTTTGCAGCCCCCTTTTGAGTAAATGTAGAATCATAAGATTATATGTGCTTTTGAAGTAGTCTAGTCCACTAGATAGACACTGTAGTAGCCTCTTGTTTGTAGAAGTTAATTTAAGATACACTAACAAAGGTACTGCTGGTATGTCAGTCGGTTTATCATGATGACTGTGACTACTTATGCTAGGTGGTTTTATGCTAGCTAGCTCAGGTATTCAGTTTTTTTAAATACAGAAACCAGGCATATGTAGATGTCTGCAGACTGGAAGCTGCGCAAGCTGTTCATTAGATACACTTACACTGCTTCACATGAGCTTCTGCGTCCTTCTGTTTTGCAAATGTATACTACTGGTCTCTACAGGAGCTGATAGTGATTGAGACATGATTTAAAATCACACCATGTGAGAAATTGTAGTTTAACTTGAATATGGGTGGGATTTGGCCAAGAAGGTATGTTAAATTTACTAATTTAACCACAATTGTATGTATTTTCTCATATGAATTTTTTTCGATAGGGTCAAGTTCATTATCAAAGATTTAAAGTGATGGAATATGGTAAGTGTTATTTAAGGGCATTTAGTAGTGATCAGAATCAGTAGTGATCCTCCATTAATTTATACTAGCTTCCCTTGGCTGGCATGAACATTTTAAATACTCACAAAAACTTTTAATTTCCAAATCTTTGGCTTCTCTGAGACTGACAAAAAATACCTTCTTATCAGCTGCCCTGTTTATCTCTGGTAGTTTTAATGATCTCAGAATATCTGTATAGTATGTGGTTTTGAAGCTTGCTGATGATTCTGTCAAAGCTGAATAAGCTAAATGTTTTATATTTCAGACTTACAAGCTTATGTGCAGGCTGCTTTTATGATGCTTTGTTCTCCTTTCAACAAAAAGTCGTAGTCTGGGGATTGGGTTAAAAACGCATCTTACCTTATATTAGGAAACTTAGGAAACTAGAAGTCTTTATCAAATTACATGTTCTACCCTTATTACTTAAAAAAAAAATCCTTCTGTGAATTTAATCCTTTCTGTAATTTTTTTTTTAGTTTTACCAAAATTTGATGTCATGATAACAACACCCTTATACTACTCTTTGAGAGATGAAGATGTAACTGGTGTTGTCTCTGCAAGGTAAGTAAATCACTGATACTGTTGTCACCCTCACTCTTAAGAAACTTACTGCGGGTCTCTAAGTGTCAAAGTAAAACTTATATTTAGAATGCTAACAGAGCCCCATCTATTCAGAATTAGTTGGTTAGTATCCAACAAAATCCAACTGGATTTTGTTGTAACAAGGTTCAGTAGATCTTCAGATTTCTAGTAAGTTCTTTTGGTCTGGTAAGCACTTCTTGAGTATAGCTATACATTTTCAGCTACCTTATTTGAAAATCTTAAGTTTTTTGCTTGTAATATGTATTTTGATACTTTTTGCTTGTTCTTATAGTTCTTTTATGGTACTTTCTAATTTACCACATTCAGGTCTGTAGGTAGAGTAGCTATATTTTATTAGACTACTTGGAAGATTAGGCAAACTTCTGTGAACATCCTTCTTGTTCTAATAAATCAACATTGTGGATTTTGAGTATGGGTTTCTCCTATCAAAATACCTGTACCTGTAAATGGGTAAAGAATTAAAAGCTCTTGAGAAATTCAGAAGAGGCTTCAGTGTAGACTCTTGTGTAAACAATATTTTATTTTTCAGCTGAGCAAATATCTACACAAAAATTTACCATGCATTAATCTCAAAGAGAAATTAGTTTTATTTTTGAAGATGAGAGTCAGGTAGACCTACTTGATATATCTATCCAAGACCAACATAAAGGGTCTTTTGTGGGTTATCTAATGCCTAAAAATACATACCTTCTGAAGAAGCACCCCATTTATAAGTGAAATGCAGAAATGATTGTGTAGCAAGCTATTTAAATTAAATGTTTGAACTTTTAGAAAACACTTTGTTTTGTAGAATCCATGCAACCTGATATTATAAACTATCAAGGCTAGGTTGGATGGGGCCCTGAGCAGCCTGATCTAATGGGTGGCATCCCTGTCCACGGCAAGGACCTTTAAGATCCCTTTCATCTCAAACCATTCTATGATTCTGTGAATCTCCTAAGGGGGAATTTTAAAAAACCGTTTCCCTTGCCTTTTTTTTCCCCCATTCTGCTTTGCTTTTGGAATCCACTATATGCCAGGTAATATTTGGTTTCTTAAGTTGTTCCACAGGATCCTTCCACAGGATACTTGACTCTTTCATTTGGTATACTCATAAAGTATTTGAAAGTGTACCTGGCTGCTGCAATAAATTCATACTTAGACAGCAGTGAATCACCTGAGATTGAATCCCAGCAGTGACAAAGTTTTCCTGATTCATCGTAATTATTCATAGAGAATGACTTCATTCCTGGTGACTGTTTTTATAGACATAACGCTTATTTATACCAAGAGTTTTTACTCTCCTTACACTTGTAGATGTCATAAAACCCTTTTTCTTCTCTGGAGTATTACTAGATTAAGTTAAGTACAGGGATGCCGCCCAATGGCAGTATCATTTCAAGGTTAATGGAAACTTATGACTATAATTAGGTCTGATTAGAAAGACTGAGTTCAAATACAATACAGTGTTATCAGAGTTATTCCTGTAACTATGCTGTTTGATTTTTCTTTCTGTCTGCTTTTCAGCTTTGATATTACTTAAGTGGCTGCATAATGATTTAAAGTACTTTAAAGTTATCACACCTGCATATATTACTGCTGAGGACTGGAATGATTTTAGGTGTCCTGTCTGTCCCTATGTCATTCCTCTCTGCCCTCACTTCTCTGTTGCAATGTGAAAATGTCATGGTTTCTCTTAAGTATGACTTGGAAACATTTATATAAAATTTTTATTTCATTGCTGCTCAGTGACTGCAGGTTGCTACTGTCATCCTAAGAAGGGAGTAAGTTACAGTTTTCAGATTTGCCCCAGCTGGACATTGTTTGCAATAATTTCTTGAGACTGTGACTACTAAATAATTAGTAATAATTATTAACAAATATCTGGAAATATCTCATTTCGTGTTAGCAGTATCTGGTAAACAAAATACTTACACTTCCCACATCCCATTTTAACTCTACTGCATATTAGTTACGATGCTACATCAGTGTTCTATTCAATAACTTGCTTCCAGCTTTTAGCTTAGGATAGTTAACTTTTGTACATTGTACAGCCTATAATAATTTTAATAGGTTTGTACAGCTTGTGTGCAGGAAAGAGAAGCACTGTGTATCTTCTCCAGGTTTTGGGCTTCCATCTTTAGTGTTGATAAACTGGTCTCAGTGTTGCAAACTCCATGTTTCAAAGGAAAAATGTGTTCTAGCCATTTTTTGAGGCCAGAGATTAGTATTTTAGTAGGATCTTTTGCCTTGAGAGCTCTTCAGGAGCCCAGGCCCTGGAGGGTGGTGCAGTGTTGTTTGACTTTGCCTGTTGTGTTTCAGGTACACGTATGGAAAGCCAGTAAAGGGAACTGTAACAGTCACTTGCCTTTCTGTCTCTTACTGGACAAACAAGAGAAATATAACAACAACAATGGAGGTGAGTCATCTCTTAGCAGTTTGTTTAAGTGTATGTCCTGTTGTGGTTTAAGTGACACCTGGGACCATTCCTGAGTGCCAAGTTCAGCTGGCATGGTCTGTGGAGTGACTTGCATGGAGAGTGTTAAACTCTCTCTAGTTTCCAGCCTAAAGCATGTACATTCAGACTGCTTGTTGAGAATGATTCTTGGCACCTGTGCTCCCTTTGCCTGTGCCTAGAAGTTATTTTGGAGAGTACCAGTTGACCCTGGTAAAAAAATTTTCCAGGAGCCACATAGGTGCTGGAGGACTCATACTAAGGATTGCTCCCTGGCCGTGTGCCACCGCACACTGAGCTCTGTGTCACAAGGCCAGAGGAGAACACTCCCAAGTGTCTAGGTGGAGCTCTAGCATGGTAGAAACCAAAGCATTTTGCCTACTAATTGCCAGCAATTACATTTGAGCTGCTGCAGTAATTGTAACCTGAAGTGTGAAATTTAAAACGACATACAGTTTCAATCTGAGCACTTAAAAGAGGTGATAGATTAATTGCATTCTTTTTGAAAAGTCAGACATTTTACTTTTGAGATGTGGACTGTGTTTAAAAAAGGTTAAAGTTTTGCTACATGAGATAACTGTAATTTTCTGTTTGCTGACTTTAGCCGTTGTCTGACTTCCGTCATTGCCTTCAGCAGCACTTAGTCTACAGAAACTCTGAGCTCAGATGCTGAATAGGGTGTACCCCTCTTCTCAGGCAGGAACTTGTTCGTTGAATTTTTCTCTAAAGCTTAGGTACCATGGCGCTAGCCATGTAGAAATGGATAATTCTAGAAATTAGGAAAAAAAAATTAACTTTTTCCATAAAGTATTGTTGCCTCTGAAGAAGTAGTGAACTTCTACTGGATTCAATAAAAATGGTTGCTGACAGCAAAAAAATAAAGGGTCAGCATTCATAGTTTTCTGGTGTTGACACTCCAAAATTTGTATATGGAGAGAGCTACAGGGCTTAACCAGAAATAAGCTATTGTAGACAGAAGGGTGCCCCTTGGCTTTTCTGGCTCAACAATTATTTTTTCCAACATTGCAGATAAATGGATCTGTGAATGTAACCTGTAACAAGCTTATGTTGCAAAACTTGAATGCTGAGCAGTCGTGGCACCAAGGTGACAGCGATTACATAGAGCCGATAGAAATGATCGCAGTGGTGACTGAGTCACTCACAGGTATGTGGCTGTGTGAGGTCTGCTGAGGGAAATCCAGAGTAGGTGGGGCTGGAAGGCCTTACTGCTGTGTGGAAGAGCTTGGAGCACTAGAAAAGTATCACGTACTGATGTCAGCACAAACCATCCACATGCAGATATATTATCTGAGCATTGCTTGCCTAGAAATTAAATAGTTTAACCAGCTGTTAACTCAGTTGAATAGAGTTCTATGCTAAATGATTGATTAAATAGCCAAGAAATACGTTCTGATGAGAGCTTAAAGTCAGTAACTGATCCTTTTTGATGAGAAGAGCAGGCATAAAGAATTGCTAGCATTAGCCTGAATTTTACAAATTTAGGTTTAATCACAAACTTGCCTGACTTTGGGTATTTGTAAGCCACATTAGTAGAAAGAGTTCCCTGGTCCTATGTTGTCCACAGTCTAACCCCTTCTAGATGGACTGATTTGCAAACTGAGGGGCTTTTGTGAGTTCATGTTCCACTGCACCTTGCACATTAGAAAAAAAAAACCCGTATACAAAATTTCTGCCTGTCCCTGAAACTAGATTTCATTACAGACTTTCTGTAGAAACTCTGGCAAGGTGCAGCTGGCTGATTTGGGATTTAGTAAGTTCCTTCCTTGTGTCATTCTGACATAGCCTTATAGTTCTAGCAGGCAGTACCAGAACATATACCACCTTTGTACTGATGTTCAGCTAGAAGGATGAAGAATGATAGGAGTGGAAATGGGGAAACATAGGATAGAATTATTTCAAACTCGGGGAATAAATTGTATTGCTGCTAAAGTAATATATGTGTTAAATGCATGTTATCTAAACACATACAATTATTCTACAGGAATCTCCCAAAATTCAAGTACCATCATATTTCCAAAGCAAAGTGACTATTTTATTGAATTTCTAGACTACTCCAGAGTTATAAAGCCTTCTCTGAACTTCATAGCTACTGTAAGTTCTCTTGTTTATCATCTCGATTATCATCTGTGGATAAGAAAATGTGACTTCTCCTCTATGCTTATATGGCAAGGTTTGCCTTGGATTTTTAAGTGTAATTTACAGATTGGTTTTCAAATTCCTTCTTTTTTTCACAATACATATCAGCAAATAGTAAATTTGGAGGCATTTGCTCTAGAAAAGGGTAAAGTGGCAAGGAATGCTGTAGTCTTGGCAGGATATATGTGAGTATAGTTTCTCAGCATTCTCATGGAAGAGAAATCTTCCCTAGCTGGTTCTTTTCCATTAGGTGACTGTGCTTTGAAACAGCAGATTAGTTATTGTGTTCCAAACCTTTTTATGTCTAACTCTGTGTATGTTTATATATACACACAGAGACACACAAATATATACTTTATATAGTGCATTTATCTACTTCAGCAGCTTTTACATAATTCAGTTAAAACTTGTCAAACCACATTGCTCTCAAGTGAAGGTGTTCTTTCTGCTTCCTGTCCCTTTTCATGCCAGCTGCAGTCCACTCATAGAAGTATTTCGTGTTCTTCATTCTGTCCCTCATCTGCATTCAATATTTGTACATTTTGCAGAGGTTGCAGATTGTATCACTGCATTTTGCTTGAAAATCCATTTTACAATTCTTGAGCTTTTACTGTATGGAAGTGAGACCTAAATAGCAGTGATTTAGGCTGAATATACTCTTCCAGAGTAGATTCAAGAGTAGGCTCAAGGTGTAGCTTTATGCTCACCTGATCATTTGGGCTTTTGGGTTTTGTGCTTTTCATTTTCCTTGACAGTATCCCAGTTTGAATCCACCTGTTTTTTTCTCCTCTTCCAAAGATTACTTGAGTGAGAGACAGCTGAGGCATCTGGCAATTCTTGCAGCTGGCAGACAGGAAAGTATCAGTTATGCTCCCAAAGAAGTGTGAATGAGCAGCTGCTGCTGTTACTGATAAGTGGAGACCTGCATATGGTCTTCAGAGAGAGAATAGGAAAATCATGGCTGAGGAGGAGAGGTAGTGCAGTGACATCTATGGACTGAAAAGGGAAACATCAGTGCCTTTAAATGTAAAAGTTGATTTTTTTGGTGGTGTATAGTTCAGAATAAGAATGATTTTATTGGATGAAAATCTGCTTGAATGTGGGCATAAAGGTTGTAAGTTGCAGTACTGATTGATATATGATGAAGAGGTTGCACACTGTTGATTTTTGGCCTGGTTTCAGTCTTCAACTCATTTGATGAATTCATAAACACATCTGACTCAGCACCAGCTCTGCTCATCTGACTCCTTTTCCCACATGATGTAAATGTTAGGTTGCCCTTTCTTGTGGTGGTGATAAAGTTATGTATTCAGACTGTAGGTGGGATATGTATAATTTACCTGAGACACAAACATTTTGAACTACAAGAGTAATTGGGAGAGCTGAAGTGCGTCACGTCTCCTTTCAGTTCCATCTTACTCTTTTTTTATTCCCTGGGGTTATGAATAATTTTGTTCTTGCCTGACTTGCCTACTTGGAGTGTTTATAGGGAGCAAAAATAAAGCTATTGATGTGTGAGAAGTCTGAGGATACCTTATTTTTCTTGATATAATGTGAGTGCAAATATATTGTTATATGCTATGTGTTGTGCATTTTAGCTTTACCCTTTTTCGATGGGTTTGATAAGTGTTTTCTTTTTGTTTAGCTAAAGGTGTCACGTTCTGATAGCAACCAGCTGACAGCTGATGAGAGGCAGAATCTTGTAACAATCACTGCTCAACAGTCAGACCTGCTTTTCCATCACTCTTCACTTTCTCATCTGGAAAATGAGGCAACAGAGGAGAGAAATCTGACAGTCCATGTCCTGAACTACACAGTCCCAGAAAATGGAGTAATTGATGTTGAGTTTCCAATCCTGTCTGATACAAAAACTCTGAGAGTTCAGGTAATGCTTTGTAACATGATGCTTTGGAGTGTTGCCACACTAAATTGCGTGAGCCAGGATCAGTGATATGCTGTCCTGGTATCTGCAATAGCTGACATGTCACCTATTGTTATTTTTGTTACTTCATATTTTATATATGTTACAGCTGGAAAGAGACTGATGGATCTTGTCAAATGGGAACTAAGATATCAAAAGAGAAAAACCCAGACACCCAAAGCAAGCATAAAGTGGTCTTTTACTATGGGTGCCGTGCTCTTGTAAACAGTACAACATACATGAACACCACGGATTTTGCTGTTTTGTTAAGAGGTTTTTTTTTTGCACTGTCTCACAGGCAGAGTTCCTCAGCAGTAAGACTGACATAGGTGTTTATGATGTGTTCAGTTCCCCCAGTCAGACTTATCTCCAGGTTAAAACAAAGAGCCAGGATATAAAGGTACAGTCTGAGACAAAACTTGCCATGATAAAAACGAAGTTACTCATTGGTTTTCCATACTCATCCATATGAATCATGTGCTTTTCCTAGGCTGGGAAGCCTTTTGAGCTGAGTATTGCAAGCAACAAGCCAGTTAGAGAGTACCACTATCTGGTAAGTTACTGGTTTTACCTATGGGGACAATCCAAGGTGACTTTTACCAACTTGAGAAATACTCCAGTGAGTGGAATGTGATTAAACATTAGAGAGATTCAGCATTTTTTAATTGTCCTTTGTGAAAGAGGAGGCTCAAAAAACTTCCTTTCCACTAGGATGGTACTTTATGAAAGAGAGCTCTATTTTTCTACCTAGGAGGAATGCCCCTGGCACTGTAAGGAGGTGCTTCTGGAAAAAGTGCTTCTCTGATCTGGGTGTTGGGTTATTTCTGCTTGCAGATGTGAGATAAGGCACAACTGTGAGAACAATGCTGTTTCTGACTGTGCAGAGCACCTGCAGTGGGAGAAGGGACTACGATGTCCCAGGAGCAGCCCAAACTGTGGCTTTGTCAGCAGATCCTGCAGATGCAGGTGGAAGCAGGGGCCTGGTGGAGCCCGTATGCAGATTTGGGGCTGTCAGGCTGAGCCTGTGGGTACAGGGTGAGAAGAGCTGCCTGCTGAGGAAACAGATGGTTGAGTGGACAGAGTGGCATTGTTAACAAGGGAAATTCACAGGAAGCATTTTAAAATAAATGTCTTGGGTAGTGGCCTGTTTAATTGCTCAGCTGCTCTACTGTATCTTCCAGTATCTGAATGGAAAGATTTATTATATATACCATCATAAGTTTCCTATCCTGTCTTTAACATGTGCCTATCTTGTTCACAGTCTGCATCTTAGTGACCATGTTAGCTATATTCTTTTTCTTTCACAGACTTTAACAGTAAACTGAATTAGGAAAACCTATATACAAATACATGTAAAATTTGGGCATTCTTATGTATTTTCTAGAATAGAAACACTCTCTAGAAGGTTTAATATAAATCAGGTCAATGCAACCAAAGGCAAGGAACTGCCTTTCATCTCTCCGTCTTTATTAGTAAGTCTATGTAGGAACAAATTTAGAGTGAAAAAATTGTTGCTGTGGATCTGAAATCCAGGTATTTTGAGGTAGCTTCATACTAGCTCTAATCTGATCTGTTAAAATGAATGCCTGCTTTTAACTGGAGCGATTACTAGACCCCAGTTCACACTCTCCATGAGGCAAACCAAAGTGTTCTAAGTAGGATGTTTTGGAGGTTTGCTTTTAAAACTATATGTCTGATCCAAACTCAAATGCTGTTACAGATGACCCACATGAGCCAACCCTATTACTGTTGTATTTCTATGTTCTCATAGCATATGTGTACACTTGTTGTAGTTCTTTACTTGTCCATAGTGATACAGGAATTAAAACACAGAAAAAGAATTATTATTATTAAAAGAAATCTGTTATTTAAATATTACATTACCTACCGTGCCCATTTTCACAGAACTGGTCTACCACTTAGTAAAAAAACCCAGTGAATCACAGCTATGTGTCTCCAGCAGCTACTTGTAGAAAGAATTGTTGAGCTTATGACATATTGAGGATACCAACAGTTTGAGTGTTACATTTTTTTCTCCTTCAGGTATTATCTAAGGAACAAATTATGGCTTTTGGCACAAAGGCTACAGAAACATTCTCTTTAACAGCAGAAAATTCCTGGGCTCCTTTGATATCTATACTTGTATTCTATGTAGATGAGCTTGGAGTTGTTGTAAATGATGCTCTCACTGTCCCTATCCAGCCTGCTTTGGATGACAAGGTAATTGTATTGAACTTGTGTCTGAGACCATGTTTTTGTCTGGGTGTTGTGTGGCAAACAGTATTTTAGATCATAGGATTGTAACTGTAAAAACTTTTTTCATTGAGGATCTAATCTGAGGTTTGTGCAAGTCTTTGGAAAGACTTTTGATAATACCAGTGCAGTTAGGGTCCAGTTTTTGCATATTTGCAAGTCGTTTCTACTGGTGCTGTGTTTTCCACATAAACAGATGCACAGCATCTCCTCGTATTTTTAATAGTTTGGTCAATTACTGAGCCAAAGATTCCTTTGGCTAATACAGTGACAAGGTATCGTGAGTGCTCTAAGGGCAGAATTGTAAATGTTTATGAAGACTTTGTTCTAGCCAGTCAGTGGTCACATTGTGACCAGTGTTTGTGTTTCTTGGGACTGTCAATGCTTTAACTCAAAAAAGTTTGAATAAGAGTGGGAAAACGCCTAGTGCATCAATGAATTGATTTTTCAAGCTTATTTACTAGGATGAGATTTGGTCCTTTGTGCAAATAAAAGCCTCACTATAATTTTTTATAGGTGGCACCATCCAAAGCCTGGATGAGTTCAAATTCTTTCTCTCCTCTGTAGACTTTAACACTTATAACCAGACATCAGTAGGGAGCCTGTTTGTCCTGCTGCACGAAAAATGTCTCCATTTGCCTCACGATTTATCCAAGTTACCAAAAGTCCTAGGAAAAAGACTCTCAGAGGTCCCCAGTGTCCCAAATGTTATAGGAAAAGCAAATCCAGGGTCTTAATTATAGCCAAATAATGTAAAAAAACTACTTTCTGAGAGTTGATAACAGCTGTAATTATCACTGTAGAATTTAAATCAGTGCTGTGTTTCACTTTTTTCTAGATTAAAATCTCTTGGAGCAAAGATAAGGTCAAGCCATCTGAGAAAGTCTCCCTTAAAATCAGTACAACAGAGCCAGGATCAGTAATTGGACTTTCAGTTGTTGATAGAAGTGCAAAGCTTCTGGGAGAAGGTAGTGACATAACAGAAGAATCTGTAAGTATATGGGAAAAAAGGTTTTCATTATTGTGTGTATGAAATATGTATGTTTGTGGAAATGTTACAGATTATATGCTGAACAGGTAATGTCCTTTGAGCATGATTTTTAGGCTGTAATTACGCAAATGTTTTTTACTTTTGCAAGGCTTAAAAGGTAATAAACACAGCATTTTGGATTCCAGTCAATACTTCATTGTTTTTCATTTGATAAACTGTTAAGACTTGGCAGTTTCTTCATTCAGAAAAGACAAAGAAATTAGGAAAAAAAAACCCTAATGATTTGTGTTTTGTGTTATTTAAATTTAGTAATATAAAATGAAGAATTTTTATTCTTGGGAGGGCAGAATAATTATTCATACTTTTAAATTACCTTTACTTGCAGAAGCTCTACTGCATCTACAGTTTGAAAGAGCTTGCAATATATATTATTCCTAAAGTGCTCGAAGTACGTAGCCTAAGTGCCATAAAATATCGATGGGCTGTAGGCTCTGTTCTAGGCTTACAGATGGTCTTGGTCACCCTTCCATAAATCGTAAAACCACTGCAACCTAACCCCCTTCATCCTGTCACAGACTCTTCTCTTTGGCATGAGAGCTAAGCAAGCTACAGCTTGTGGTACAGCTGTATGAATTAGCAACAGTGAAAGTTCTTAAAACTGTAGTTGGCATTCAGTCTTTGGATGATTTTTTATTTTTTTCTTAGGTCCTCCATGAGCTCAATTTATACAGCACAGTGCAGTATTTCCCCCTGGTCAGAGGTTCTTCTGGTGTATTTCAGGTACTTTATTTTTTCATAATTCTAGGCTGTTGGTTTTTTTACTGCTTAGTGATTTGCACATCACTTGCCAGAAAAAAGTGAACTTTCTAACTTTTGTAACTATAGACAATGTACTGTTTTCATGGCTTATATGAGTTTTGAAGTGTGAATTTAGTCAATATGTAATACTCTGAATGCCAAGGAATATATTTATACTTCCATAAATACAGGTTGCTTTATGCTTGATACAGTCTTCACTTTGAAAAGTTTTCAGTCATTATGGAAATACTCAGATTCATATCACCTCCATTTTGTATGGTTCCTGTATATTATTTGCTTTAGTTCTATGCTTGCTTTATGACTTTATTTACTTAAAAAGAAAGAAGAGAAAAAGAAAATAGATAAGCACTGTTGATGTCTTGAATGTCCTGTATTGAGATATACTGTATAAATTTTATCCAGAAATGCAGCCTTTGGGTATCAACTGATGCAGTTCTTGAGGAGGATAAGGAACATTTTCTTTGTAAGTAATACAACAAATGTAGTCAAATCTAGTTTACTGAGTGGGGAAAAGGAGGTCCATGGGATAGGGCCCCTATTATGTCTTCTTACTGTGCTGCATATAGGTTGCATCCAGCCTTACAAACTATTACCATTTCAAAGGTTCCAGACATACAAAATTCATACCATCAGCATTTTAGAAATTTTCCTTTTTCACTGCAGTGACATTACCCCTTAAAAGCCTGAGGGTGAGTGGAGTTTTCATATGCAGTTCCAGCTGATACATGTTTTAGTGGTTTGTCATGTGTAGCCAAACTGCATGGCCTCTGTTTCATAAGCACTCCACAGAGGCCCTGTAGAAATTGGTGTGAAACTTTTTTATTCTTAAAATAAAAAAGATCCTAGTGTCACACAGTAGTTTTACCATATGTAAAAAGCTATAGATTAGTCCAAACAGTATATTAATTTGAATTTTCTTAATTGCATTTATTAGAGTTTTCTAAATATAGATATTTGTAGGTAGGACAGTATTTTTTATTTTGTAGATGGTGGAATGATACCTATAGAGGATGGTTTCGGTGATGATATGCCGGTATCTAAAAATGGACCTCCTGATTTCAGCAATCTCTATGTGAGGACACATTTTCCAGAGACTTGGCTTTGGATCGACACTGAAATGAGGTATAATTTAGAAGCAAATGGAAACTGATTTGCATTTGCAGGTTTTTTTATTTTTTGTAGGTTTCAGTAGCATTCTGCACCAGTGCTGAAGAACACTGCTTTAAAATGTAGCATTATTTATATTCTGCTACCACCTAGAGGCCACAAGTGAGACTGAAAATCGGAAAAATGAGGAGTTGTACAACTGCACAAGAGAGGATTATGCTGACTGAAATCCTAGGAGTTTCAATATAAGCTAGATAAAAATCCTGGAGACAAAAGAAACTCTGGCTTTTACAGATGGGGACATAATAGATAGGGACACCTAGCGTTTTTCTCTACAGGACATGAAAAGATGGTGATTAGCCTAGAAAGGGAAATTATTGCTGTCTGCACCTAATTCAGTGCATAGTTCAAACTGTCAAATGATGGTGAAACATGACCTGCATCGTGAAGCATGAATCTTGTATTCTTTTACAGCTGAGAAGTTCAGGAAGCAACCATCATCTGGGATTGTTTTAAAAGGACGTGTAAAAGTGGATTACATGTAATGTGATTCAGTGTAATTACCTTCAATTCATGTAATTTAAAATAATTTAAATTTTTAAAATAATTTTGATCCCATCACAGTATTTCTAAATGGTTAGAAGAAGAAAAATGGATAATGAGCAGCTTTTCTTTCCAGGATTTGGACTTAATTTTTCATGCATTTTAGACGTGTGTATCCACTTACTGATGTCTGTAAATGGATGGTTTTGAAAGTCTGCTCTCCCCTTCTGCCATCAGATCTGACACAGAAACCACAATGGATGCCATTGTACCTGATACCATCACATCCTGGGTAGCCAGTGCTTTTGTGATCTCTGAAAACGGTGGGCTTGGAGTGACAACTGCCCCGGTGGAGGTACCATCTCACTTGAGTTCTCCTTTAAGGCTGGTAACACTGTAGGTTGTTGCTGGACTCTGATTTAGTTCTAACAGCAGCACCTCCTTATACTAATAAAGAGACTGAGAGGCCGCGTGTATTCAAACTGTAAAGAAAACATCATCACTGAAGACATGTATGATACTATATCTGCCTTCCCTTCCAGCTCATGCACATATCTAAGACTTTACACAGATATTTGGATGCCTATTTCTGTTGGAGAAGAGTACTTCCTGGATGTGCCCATTTCAAAATCTTTGTATGTAGAAAGGGGGAATGACTATCTGGGAACAGTGTTGCATGTTTTCTTGGCTCTTCCCAGAGAGCATTCCATGAATTGATAATGTATGCAGTGAGGTTTGCACAGACTGGCAGGGAAGAGGTGGCTGGGATGTGAGAGGCATTTGTCTGCTGCTCTGCTAACACTTACGGCTAACACTTACCCCAGGGAGGGAGAACAGGAGAGCTGATTTAAGACTAAATTTATCTGTCAAAAGCAGTCCTGGAATACACAGGTACCCCTGATCTAGATAAACTTGCAGGGGGCTTGGACTACATGTTATCCAGAGGTCTCTCGCAACAGAACCATTCTGTGATCTGTGATAGGTGCTAAGTTTTGGATGACTTAGCTTGAGGAGCAGAGTGGACCCTGAGGGCTAGCCATGGGATGAGATTCTTCTTGCTCCCAAATTTCTGTGTCCTGAGGCTCTTTTCATGCTTCCAAGTGTTAGAGGAGTTTAGCAGTTTAAGCTAAAATCAGCACTCCTCCGGTTAGATCTCTAACCTGAGATTCCCAGTGTACAAGTTCAGTTGTCCTAGGATCACTCTGTATTCAAGGAAACCGCTGCTTAAAGAGAATTGTTTAGCCTGTTTAAAACAGGAATTAATGCCTGAAGTCTCATTTAGCTAGTGTTTTATATACACAGAATAATCCTTCCATTCATTATGTAAAGATCCTAGAGAAGCTATGTTCCTATCAGAGACAATTCCACTCACATACCTAAGTTTAGAAAGGTTGAAACTGTAGCAGTGGGCCGTGGATTTCCATCTTGGTTCCTGGACTAGGGGAAGCATAGCTTGTAGACAGCCAGCTTATCCATTTAAGTTCTCATGCCCTCAAATTCTTGGGGAAGAACAACTTTTGAGATCCAAACTGAGATCTAGGTCGAGATTTCACAGTTGGCTTCTATACCAGACACAGAGCTTGTGCTTTGAACACCCTGATCTGAACCCCACTACAGAATTTGGAGCCCAGTCTGGATTTTGTGGCTAAGGCTCATTTGAGACTGGAATCCTTATTCTTATTTCTTTTGGTTGGCTTGGCAGAGATGGGACAGAAAAAAGGATAGTTTTCTGATTAAAACTGTGTGGAAATACACACTTGGCCTCTCATCCTCAAATGTGAGAAGGCTGCAAGTAGAACAGATGTTGAGATAATAATTTAGCTATAATCACCCCCATGAACTGCTCAGTACTTCACTATTGTTGGGACATTTAGGTTGTGCTTTAGAGTTCCATATGGCTGAAACATGTTAATCAGTACCATACAGAGAGGCAATTAAAAGAAAGACATGAAAAATGTAATGGGGGAAGGAAGTAAGTGACATCTGCGTGCTTTATGTCATGTACTGCTTTGCATAATTTTTTTTTTGACTTCTCCTACACAGAGTGTCAATAATTTTACTCAGTTTTATTTTATTGTAATATACTGGCATATCCCTGAGTGTAAGACTTCAGTTTTTATTTAAAGTAAAAAGACAAAAAAAAATAGGTGCATAGGGAAAGCCTTTACTATGAACTAACCAAAAAAGTCTCCATCAGAACTTCTCTAATATTTAATATCTAAAGAAGTTTATGACACTGAGAGCTTTAGCAAACAAATTTTTTTTTTTTACAGAAAGCATTGGAATATTTGCTAGCTAGAAAAGAAAAGCTGAGGGATTTTTGTTTCTGAAACTCAAAATACTTGGAAGATTTTTTTAAATGCAAACCAGATTAAAATAATTTTTAACTGACATTTCGCTTGTAAAGGATATTATGTCCCAGCCATTCTTATTGTACAGCTGTTCATAAACAGTGAAATTTTGATCCCATTCAGCTTGATGAGACGTTAACACTGACTTCTTAGAGTCAAGATTTCTTTCAAAATGCTCTGTTCGCAGATAAAAGAAACTGCTTGCTGGTATATTTCTGCAGTTTTTATTTTAATTAATAAAGTACATACTTTTAGAAGTATAACTAAAGAACTTATGTTAAGATTAATCTTACTAAATAAAAAAAGCACTGTGAGGTGGTGTTGAGTTACAGAATTTGGGTGAGTTAGTTAGTTACTATTGTATTGACATGAAAATAGGTCAACTTACAGAGTCTTAATCATTCATTACTTGTGTACTCAAAGCAATTCAGTTACCTTAATGAGAGTTCAGGACAGTTCACAGCTTCCAAACTTGCAAGATGATAGACTCTTAGTCCTAATTCAGTTGCGTCTGTTGGGGCTGCCCTGTCAAAGCTGTCAGCAGCTCTCGTCTGAATGGTGTTTCTAAAGGTGCTTACGACCAGAAGCATCTTTGCCCTCTGCTTCAGCCCCGCAGTAATGCGTTTTGTCAGCTGTAGAGTACAACTAAATGTACTCTATCACTGAATTTAAAAGTGATCAGAAGACAAATTGTATAGTAATTTTCTTTCTAGTCTCTAGTCTAGGTTGTAGGGGTTCATGACTGATTTTGTTTTGCAGCTAGAAGTTTTTCAACCTTTTTTCATTTTCCTGAACCTTCCATACTCCATCATCAGAGGAGAGCAGTTCATTTTGGAAGTGAACATCTTTAATTATTTGAAAGAAGAAGCTGAGGTAAAAAACAATCTCTATCTTTGAATGTTACTTGATACTGCAGGGTTTTCATCACTGAGGAAGACCATGCCTTTCTTTGTGAGAACTGGAGTATTTTCTTTAGTGGGCAGACCTACTTGTCTACACACAAAACAGGTGGCAGATTATGAAAGCAGCTTTTCAAAATTAACACTTTGTATTGCAAATATTACTGTATTTACAGGTTACTGTGATCCTGGATATGAATGATGCTTTTGAAATTATTCTAACATCCAATGAAATAAATGCTACAGCAAATCAACAGTCTATATCTGTACCAAGTGAAGATGGGAAAACTGTTCAATTTCCAATCAAGCCAAAACAGCTGGGAGAGATTCCTATCAAAGTGACAGCAATATCATCTGTTGCTTCTGATGCTGTCATCCAGAAAATTTTAGTAAAGGTAAACAACCTGTAGCTTGGCTTGTTCTTGATGTAAATTGTTCCCGAAAACAGGCAACATAGTTCGGCAAAAAGGCAACCCAGTGTACTTGTCTGCCTCTTGCTTTGTGTGGTCGGTTTGGGGTCAGGTGGCTTTAAGTAGAAAACACTTCTTTTAAAATAATTTGTCCTTTAAAATTCTTTAGATCCCCTTCCAGGAATGAACACACAGATCTATTCAACTACAGATAGTTTGTCCAACGCTTCTTGAAAGCAAGATGAAACCTATTTGTGTATCACTGAACCCCTGGTGCTATAGCTAATTTAATAACCTGTGGAGAGTAGACCAGGTAACTGTTTGGATAAGTGCAATTGATTTTACCATACACCTGGCTTTCATTCAAAGCCTATTTTAGATGAACATTTCTGTATTTTGCTACTGGTGCTGGAATTTTAGCCTCCAGGCTTTCTGGTAAACCAGACACGGATAAGACTTGCCTAGCTTTGGATGTCTGATTTGTGTTGGGCTCCATTTCAGTGGAAGGTGGTAGACAATTGTACATCTCATCCTACAATAAATGCTCAAGATCATAGAATCAGAGAATGGTTGAGGTTGGAAGGGAGTGGTACAACCTTCCTGCTCAGGGCAGGATCAACTACAGAAGGATACTCAGCCCCCCTGTCTTTATCTTCATAGGCTGAAGGATTGGAACAGACATATTCTCAGACAGTCCTTTTGGATTTGACTGGGAATAAACGACAAGCAGTGTCAAAAACTTTGGAATTCACTTTTCCTTCGGATGTTGTAAGTGACAGTGAGAGAGTGCAGGTCACTGCTGTTGGTAAGAATTATCTTACTCTGTTGCTATCATTAGGGAATTAATTATGGCATTAATTGTTATTTAACTGCAATATAAATAGGTTGATGCATTAAGTCACAGTAATTTACCGTCATGCATTAGGATAAACATAGGGAGACCTTATGGATGGAGTGTTTTAATTCCTTTAATTTATTTAATTTATGCTAATATGGTGTTTGTAAGATAGTTTCGGAGTTAGAGATTGGATTTTAGTCAAGAAGGTCCTGCAAAGTTCGCTGGTATTCTGTTGTAGTTATGCTGTCTGCAGAATGAAACCTGTAACCTGACTAACTGTTGTTTACTGTGACACTGGGGCTTTGATAACTGCAGGTGAGAGAAGAAATAAATGAAGTTTCAAATACATACCACTATTGAAACATTTTCCTGGATTAAATAGATTTTAGTTTTATGGGGTTTTGTTGGGTTGCTTTTGGGTTTTTGGTGTTGTGGGGTTTTTTTGGTTTGTTTGTTTTGTTTTGTTTATTTTTTAATGGTAGCTGTTTGAAATTGCTCTGTGTTTGGAAAGGTCTATAGGGAGTTGGGTCAGTGGGCATAAAGTTGATCAGTAGATGAAGTATCTTTTCTGCCTGCTTAGTGGTGTTTAGTAGAAACATTCCCAATATATCATATTTTCTCCCAGTTTAGAGTATACCACCCTTTATGTGTGAGGTATGCATTTATTTGCAATAAGCTTTAGTTTATTTTGATTAAATTTTATCTTTCAGGTGATTTACTTGGGCCTTCTATCCATGGTTTGTCATCATTGATTAAGATGCCTCATGGCTGTGGTGAACAGAATATGATCAATTTTGCTCCAAATGTGTATGTTTTGCAATACTTGACTAAAACCAGGCAGTTGAAAGAGGATATTAGATCAAAAGCTGTGTCGTTTCTGAGAAAAGGTCTGTATGCCTTAAAGAAAGATGTTAGATTTTTAAGAACTCTTCCTAGTAAAAAGATACCTATGACTCTTCATCTGGTGTTTGAAATGTTGTTCAATTTGTGTCAATGAGAACTGGAAGAAAAACCATTGTTTCTTTTTTTTTCTCTTTATTCTGGGCTGACAGAATTAGACAGTAAATTATTTTGTTTACAAGGGCAAGTTTTGTCAGAAAAAAAATGTTGGTTTTGTACAATTACTTTTTTTCAGATGACAAATGCATTTTAGAAGATCATTCATATGGATTTACAAGATGGTTGTTACTTCTTGTTTGATAAAACCCCATGTGAGCAGACATTTCTGATCTCTGCCTGAGGCACAGAGCTTTAAAATGAGTCAGTGAGCAGAGTGAACCACATTCATCCCCTGTCTTCAATGACACCATCCTGACATGTCCTTGTAGAGCTCAAGGAGTGGCATTTGCTCTCATGGCTGGCTTTTTTACCCACAGAAATTTTAGACTTGGTCAGAAGTGAACTCTGTGCTAGAAATCAAAAGCTGGAAAATTTTAGTTGGAAATTGTTGTATATTGGAATGGGGAGATACTCCAGAACATAAAGTCTGGAGACCACAGCTGCACTCTGGCTTTTGGATCAGACAGTATCTAACTGTGGTGTCCCACACGCGCCACGTGTCAGTCTCCATGCTGAGAGCCTGGTTCTCAGACAGCACTGACACCAGCCCCGTGTGAACTACACCCTTGCTAAAGCATCGTGATGACATTTTCAATTTTTGTTTACTCTCTCTAAGTCTTTTTTGTTTGATTTTTTTAAAGTTGTTGACATTTCCCTTGGAAAAGGCACAGCTCAAAATTAATTTTCCTTTCATCAAGATTCCAATTTTCTGTCAAAGCAGTTAAATGATTTTTTTTTTATTATTATTTTTTAAACCCTTGCTGCTACATGGTTTAGTTGAAAATTGCAGTGGGGAGGAAGAGATGTGTTATGTAAACAGCTACTCTGAAGTTTGTAAGCAATCTATCACTCTTTTAAGACTGAGCTTTGGTATCATAATTTTCTAAAGTTTTCCAGTAGTGGATTTATTTAAGTTGTTTCAAATCAAATGAATGCTTTGAAATTTAAATGTTTAAATGTCACTTGCATACAAAGTGTATTGTGTTCTTAACTTCTTTCTGAGGGTTTGAATTGAGGTACGTGTTTTTAACACTGTAGGTGCCAAAACAATAACTATGCTGAAATACTTGTAACCTTAAGATAGAAAATAACCGCAATCTAAAAAATATTCTGGTATTTTTGCTTTATTTTAATAATTATTTTCTGTTGTTGCTCGATTTTTTTAAGTGTAATCTTCAAGTTGAAATTTAGCTTAAGATATAATTTTTATAGACTCAGTTTTTGAAAGGATTGTTATGAAGTTTAATTTAAAACATACTTTATTTCCCATGTCGTAATTCACCAAGTATTTGAAAAAGTAACCTCAGAATCTGAAGTAAATATAATTAATTTATGGCTAAATGCTTGTGAGAAGAAGGGATCATATAGCTAGCAGAAACTGCTATATGATCCTTCTTTTAGCAGTTTTATTTACTTAGAACAAAGGCAAAGCCAAAGAAAAGTTGCCCTTTAAGCACATTTCTTAATTCTGGTAATGACAAATCCCGTCTTTAAATCACTTTTTCTGAAATGAAAAACACCTGATACATCTGAAAGCTTTGTTGTTAGACCCAAAGAGGTAAAGATTTTGAGCAGAATTTCCAAGCTGTTTAAAATGTAAGATCCTTCAGTCTTGAACATCTTTCTGAAGTCCTTTCCATCTTGATACATTCCTCTTTCGGCTTTGTGAGCTCTTTTCAGTGAGCCTCCTACATCTCTTGGGTTCCAGCCAACCCTCTGGGAATAGTAGTGAACATCTTCATAATAGGATCCTTCTTTTCCTTGCCTTCCCACTTTTATGTGTTGACGTTTGAAGTATCATTTTTCACGTGTGATTGAGTGTCTGTTGGACCAAGTGCAGTGGTTTGCAGCCTCCAGGCCTCCTGTTCCAGCATTTCTGCAGGCGTTCCCATGTTAGATACGCTTGTGTTGGGAGACTTTTGCGTGACTGCAGCAGTGTTGGCGCTGAGACGAAAGCAAACAGAATGTAGGAAATAGCTGAATGATCTCTCTCTCTCTGGTTCTGCTCATCTTTCTGATCCCTCCCAGTCTTACATTCTGAGATGAATTTGTGCCTGTGTAAGGGCTGCTCAGCAGTCTTTGTTAAGCAGGCTGAAAGTTGTACTCTAGTGCTTTTACACTACCAGTAGGATGATGGTGATTATAATACTTACTGCTGTATATTGCCAGTTCTGCAAAGAAGCAGAAGACCTTGTTTTCAGACCTTGCAGTCAGATACTTTTGAAGAAGGAGCAGTCTATTTGTATATATAGATGTGTTTGTGCTCCTCATAGAACGTTATTTGGAGGCTTAAACTTTGACAGTGACTTTTGCTTTTCTTGGAGAGAAATGGCACTCGTTCCTCCTTTTTTTCCCCTTCCATTTAAGAGTGTTTTACTTAGTATCATTAACTGAGATGACAGGTATGTCTGTGTCTGAAAGACTCACCAGTTTTAGTGATGTAATTACCCACTATCATGCTAAATACATAATAAACCTATAGTAAAGCAAAAATTTAGATTGCAAACTCTTCTAAAGAAGACTCAAAAGCAAAATTTGTTGCTATTGGGGTTACATGGGAAGGTACCCAGTTATACTATAGTCATAGTTCAGATTCCCAGCTTTATATCTCATTCTCTTCTATTACAGAGAGACCTTAATTAGGAATTCATCTTACACTGGCACTTAGATTGAGGGACCAGGCCATTTGTTCCTCAGTAATTAGGGGGTATGGTTCACTCACTGTTTATGTACAGACAGGATAGTATGGAAGTGGGTGGTTAATGAAAGGAAGGAACATTTTACAGGGTTGTAGCTGGATGGACCTCACTGGATGTATTTGTGTGAATTCATTTGTGTAGGACTTACTGATGGTTGCCTGAAAGTTTTTCTGCCTGATTCTGTATTGTGTGCATATCTATCAGGTCTTTGATTAATGAGTATACTTTCTTAGTTATAGTAGCTAAAATAGTAAAACTAAGGGAAAAGACAAAGTGGAGGGAAAGAAAAGATGCCGTTACTGTTCTGGATACACAAATGGCAGGCAAGATGTAAGGGAAGAAAGGCTTTAGACACCAGAAACTACTGTGATTAGCAAATCATAGGAAGCTCTTCATTTCTAACATTAATGAACCCCTGGTTCTGTACTGAAGTCATCCACGAGTGAGAATGCTGCTGGTGGTTGCGAGCAGTCAGTGAGCCTTTGAGGCCCTTTTATTTTGGATGTCCTGTAGCCAGGAGAAAGCTGCACTTGTTCTGGATATTGAAAAATCTTAGGATAACATTTGAAATGGTTCTTCTCAGGATTTCAGGACCTTCAGGTCTTTTGAAAATTTTCTCTTGTTTCAGAACAGCCTCTTCCAACTTGCTTTTTCTGATAGCAAGACTATTGATTTGACAAAAGCCACCTGAAGAAGAGGTCTGGTTTTCCAGCAGCACTTGTAGCCTTGCTCTTCCAGCTGGACAACAGTTTTTGCTTGTTGTTCCTTTTATGCTGTAAAGATAGAGCATTTCTGTAGGTACACAACATCCCCAAAGTGATGAAAGCACTGAACTATAGCTGCATCTCTGCTCTACTCTCACTGCTCTGGTCCTGGAACCCCGGGTGTCTGGGGGCACATCTCTGCACTGCTTGAGTGGCTGATGAGCAGCAGCAGGAGTTTCTGGTTCTCCTTTTGTAGATGGATCCTTTGTGTTACTGCTGCCTGCTTCCTCATCATCTTCTGCATGGTCTTGTGTGTTCCTGCATATTTGTGAGGTGTTTTAAGAAATAGAAGCTTCAGTTCTGCCCTTCTCAGTCTTAGAAAGTGCCTTATTTCATATCATCAGTTTCAGTTCCAGTTTGTGCTGGAACCCGCATGAGAGGAATGTGTTCAATACCTGTCTCTACTTTTCCACTTCAGGCTACCAAAGAGAGCTGCTTTTCCAGAGGGATGATGGCTCTTTTAGTGCCTTTGGAAATGAAGATCCCTCTGGGAGCACATGGTGAGTAGTTCTGCCAGAATCATTGTGGAATTTTAGTATTTTAGATATTTTCCCTGCATCTGAAAAGTTTTTGTGAAGCTGGTAAAAGTTTCCAGCTGTATTAGCCTTCTGCCTGGTTTTCATTAGGTGTTTAGGCCAACTCTAAGGTCTTTCTTGCTGGATAACATATTGTCAAAGCCATTATTAGGGCGAGGCTTTTTAATTTTGCAAAAAAAAAAAAAAAAGATGAATTATTTTCACCAGGGAAATAGTTTAGTCTGAAAGTTTTTGCTGTTGCTTTCCTCAAAAGAATGAAGAATAACAATTGAATTAGTTATTCTTGCACTTGACTGAAACCATTTAGGGCTATGTGATCATCCCTGCTTCAAGCAGATTTTCAGTTATCTCTGTACTGGAGGCTGAAGACTGACTGAGACATTTTGTAGGGGGTGAGCAGAGTTACTGGTGGTAAAAATTTTGTTCTACTTGCCTCTCTCACATTTCCTTTTATTGAGACTATAAACACAGCTGAAAAAATCTTTACAGTGCTGTGTTTCACTCCAGGAAGCATACAGAGCATAGTTGTGGAAGCCAGATAGATAACGGAGACAGGTTCCACCACTTTGTTCAGCTAACCCTTGCTCACTTTAGATGTACTTATGTATTCCAGTACATGCTTCTGTCTTTGCTTAGAACCATCCCAGTTACTGTGCCACTGAAAGAGACTTTCTTCTGGAGTCAGTGGGCATCTTTCATTGATATCAGCAGGATTTGCCAGTACTGGCAACTCTAGTACTTAAATAGTTCAGTGACAAGTTACCTGAATGCACATTTGGAAAGACGGAGTCGAGAGATAATTTGGGATTATTAATAATAAAACAACAAAGGTTGTTTCAAGGATGTCATTACAGGGATAGTGGTGGTAATTAACATCACACTCATAACTGCATTACTTTGTAAACTATAACTTCTGTCTAGCAGCAGAAGGCAGGAGAGCAACCTTTGAATAAAGATATACATGTGCTGGCAGACTTAGAATCTATACTCTGTATTTATTTCTGAAGCACAGCAGCTGGAGAAGGGGTGATCTTCAGGAACAAGGATATATCTTCATTTTTTGGTGGATTAAGTTTAGTCTACTTGCTTATCTGGGTGAGGCATTCATTTTACTCTGCTTGGGAGGGGTGTGTAGAACACCTTATGCTTTACAGTATTCTTACATCATCTGAAACAGAGGAAGCTGTAATGCCTGGCTAATTTTGACTTACCTGATGAATCTTTTCCCCAAGGTTATCAGCTTTTGTATTGAGATGTTTCCTTCAAGCTCGTCCATTCTTAGATATTGACGAGGATGTACTCATGGATACAGCTAAATGGATTGTCCGTCATCAGAAATTAAATGGGGAGTTCCAGGAGCCTGGGAAAGTGTTACACAGTGATCTTCAAGGAGGCACCAGTAATCCAATTACTCTCACAGCTTACATCATGTCATCCCTCCTAGGGTTCCCAGATAAACAGGTATTGGAATTCATAAGTATGATTCGTAGTTACAGGAATGCTTCATAAATTTTCATAGTACATGGCAAACACTTGGTACTTTAAAGAAATAGAGGGATATTTGAACACAGGCAAAATTTAACCTCATTTTGTTGAACATCCCTTAACTATTCAAAACAGTGCAAAGTTGTGTTAAGCCCTTCAATTTTGTATTTGCAAAATCTAAAGGCAGTTTCTGTTAGCAAGAATATTGTCATGACTTTAGTCCAAGAACTTGCAAAGAAATTTCTTGGGGGAAACTAGTCTTAAAGATGTTAAGTAATTCCAGTTGATTTAATTGAAATTACTCATTTTCATAAAAGACAGTGCCAGATCAAAAGGCTTGCCTTTGAGGTTCGTGTCTGTGACTCTGAAAGAGATTTCTCATTATTTTTTGGTCATAATTTTTCTGGTTCTATATGAATTTTTCTTTTACATTTACTATTCCAAGATCTATTTTATTCACTGTATATTCTTCAATATTATCTTCATTTCCAGCATGCTTATGCCATCAAGACTGCTACAAACTTTCTAGAAGATAAATTAGGTGAAGGCATTTCAGATAATTACACATTGGCACTTGTGACATATGCATTGTCCTGGGCAAAAAGTACAAAAGCAAAGGAAGCACTGAATATGCTGAACCAGAGAGCAGAACACCAAGGTACTGCACAAGTATCTTACTCAGTTGTACAGACAGATTTTTGTCAAATTGAAAAATGCCTATCATATATCTACAGCTGTATATTCAGAATTCAGATCTGTTCTGAGTATGATATAGAGAATTAGCTAAGAAGTTCTAAGACAGCCTAAATGAGAAATGTCCATAAATGAATGACGATTCACAAGAAAGCTTGTGCTTTCAGTCTCAGTGTTCCTGATAGGAGTACTGTGATGCTGTTGAAGAACGACTTGTCAGTTTTCCTATTTTGTTATGCACACTCATAAGATCAGCATGGTTAAAGAGGGGTAGATGGATGAAGTTAACTATTCCAGTGTAGTTTGGAGAGATCAGGAGGGTGTTGGGGGCTAATGAGTATTAGAATGAAGAGGTGAAGTGTTGGACTTCTGTAAGGCAATACAGAGGTCTGTTGCACTTTCCCTGAGGACCTGTCATCTCAGTATGTTTAATGTCTTTCAAGTTTAGCACAGCTGAATTCTTCTTCCTAATTTGGGGGAGGAACAGACCATATGGAGTATAAGAAATGGAAGTTTTTGGCTCAAAATAGTAACTCTCCTCTTGAAAAATCCAGAGGAATTCATGTTGTAGCCTAGCAACGGAGCCTCTTGAGTGTCCCTCTATGTTTACTGAATTAGGCCTTTTGGACAGTCGCTTCTGGGACGAGAAGTCATTTTTTTGGGAAGGATCCACTCAAGAATGAGTCTAGTGAGCAGCCGTGCTGCCTGAGGTGCCTTCTCTAGTCCTGAGAGAAAGGAGCACTGTAACAAGGTGGCCTTTTCACAAGGGCTCTTTTATGTGAGCACTTCAGGCTGACAAGGAAAGGATCAATGTAAAGTTCACTGAAATCAATTGAGTGACTGTTTGGACTCCAGCTTTTTTTGTATCTAGAGTCAAACATTGCTAAGGAAGTACTTAAGTCAGTCCTTCATGGAACACATGCCTAAACTTTGATTTCATAGATCCTTGCTAGGGCCCACGTGTAAGCATTAATGAAGAGGTTTCCCCTAAGACTTTCCCAGAAATCCAAAGACTTCAGTCTGTGGATCTGAGGTTATTATTGGTTCTTTTTATAGGAGAATTTCGTTTCTGGGTAACACCTGCTTTTGAAATTTCTGACTCATGGCAGCCACGGTCCATTGATATTGAACTTGCAGCATACGCTCTGCTCTCTCACTTTCATCAAGACAGATTAGCTGAGGGGATCCCTATTATGAAATGGCTAAGTCATCAAAGAAATCACCTTGGGGGATTTTCATCTACTCAGGTAATATCTTGTCTTAAGGGGTTTTGCTATACTTTCTAAACGAGCAGTGTATATTTAAAAATAAAAAAAAAAAGGACCATTTTTTACATAGTAATTACTGAGTTTTGTTTTGCTGTAGCTACCTTGGTTACGTACAAGCCTGCGTTATTGGCATCTTACTCCTGGACTGCCAGTTTTAGTATTTTTGGCAAGTCTAATAAAAAAGAGAATTAGAGGGAGACCTTCTTTACATAATGTATTAATAACAAAACAAATTAAGAAGAAATAGTGATGCCCATGGAAAAGTAATTAAACATATTTTTGAAATAAGTATGATGAAACATCTATGCTTACTTTCTTTCCAAGGAGAGAAACCTCTTTTTATTCTTACCATGTGCGGGTCCTCAAACTCCTGAAAGGCTATTAACTTAGCGTTTAACTAAGGGGAGTAGGTTTTAGAAGAACAGCCTAACCTAATCCCTCTGTTGGCAGTTGGTCTTAACTTAATAATGTACTTTGTCCTTATTATTGCATAGATTTTTGATGGGCCGTGAAATTTGGAAGATCTTCACTATCTCCAGGAGGTTTCCATGTTATTAAAGCCACATCTTATAAGTTGTGCTGGCATCCAAAAAAATTAGATAGTACTTTGGATTGCACTGGTTTAAACTAGCTTTTAAATTAACTGCAAATGCTGGTCACAGTAAAATGCTGCTTGGTACCAAGGTGTACAGGCTATCCTTCATTATTTTCAGATGTTGGTTAGTATTAATCTGAGAGAAATATGTTCTGAGTAAAATGCAATTTAAGAACCAGGTGGGTTCCCCTGAGTTATTAGTGCTTTCCTAATGTGTTAATTCTTGCTTATTTTTTGGAGAAGTTGATTGAAGCACTAAATGAGTTAACAAAATCTTATTGTTCAGAAACCTATTTTATGTAAAAGTTTGAAAATCTAGCAACATATCATTTACCCTTGTGGGTAAAATTAAGAAATTAACTTAATCATTTTGTTCTTCCATAGTCTAAACTGTTTTGATCTCAAAATTACTCCAGTGTCTTCCTAGATGCCTTTTTTAATTTGTGGAAATGACTCCATAGTTTTTTAGTTAACTTCTAAGATTGCTTTAAAAGAGTTTATTACATAAGAAACTTAATATATTGTTGAACAATAAGGAGGAAAGTATTACGTTGCATATGTGATGCTTTATGAGTTAGGGTGTGGTAATTCACCATAATCTGTATACATGGTGCAGTTTACTGGGAATTTGCAGTTGCTAATCAGCTGATCTTTCTGGATTTTAAGAAATCAGTGAAGCAGGTCATCTCACACAAGGATGTGGCATGGGAAGGAGAGTGGGTTTGTTACCTGCTAGAGTAAAAAGTCAGCACATGCTGGCCCCTTAAGGTATGGTACCGTCACCATGTTGTAGGGAATGAATTCCTGTTATGTTAGAATTTTGTTACTAGAAGTGGCCTAATAGTAAATCAAGTATCTGTATGTCAAGCCTGAAAGGCCAATTTCTTCACTCTGACTGGTTAAAAGTAAGTGCAAAATGAACTGCATGAACAGCAAAAATCCCTGAGAAGATTAGAGACATTAATTTAATTACTGTATTTGTTCCCAGAAAATAGTGGATGTTAAAATTCTCATTCCCTAAACTGTGCTGGACCAAATGCTCAAACTCCACCTCTTGTGTTCAAAACCTGGAGAGCTAAGCCTACAATCACGCACAAAGGTGAAAAAAAAGAATTTTAGATACATATATGCCAGTGTGTTTGTAAGTATATTTTGCAGTGGTTAAACAATTGCACAAAACCTTTGGATCAAGTACAGAGTGTAAACTGGGCTGAAACCCTTTGAAATTGTTGTTGAGTGTCTGATAAAATTAATTTCAGCCTTTTTTAAAAATAAATGTTAATAATTTTTCAGACCTGTAGCTTGTCAATGATGAACACACCCTGAACAACTCCTCTGCAGTACTGAATATTTAATGCATAGTCACTAAATAAATCTAGGAAGTAGCAGTATCGTTACTTTCCTCTGTGTTTTTCTCCATGGTTGGTGTGGTGTGTAATCTTGACTCTTGTGTTTTTCAGCTTGTCAGGTGTTCCAGGTACCTTGCACAAGAGGGAAAACTTCCTTAGCTGGGTCCCACCTCATTTTCCATTTCCGCTGTAGCTAACTTCTTGCCTTGTGTTGCTATCTCTCTTCTGTGCTGGGACCTTCCTGCCAGGGGAATCCAGAGATGTGGAGATGGCTGCATGAAGACTCCAGCATAATCAACAAATGGGTCTATGCAGGAACTACAAGCTCCCCAAGGCATGGTCTGTGTGCTGTGCCAGCTGCTTCTTTTCAATACTGAAGGGTTTCTTTCTCTCAACAGGACACAGTGGTGGCTCTACAAGCCTTGAGTCTATTTGCAGCTCTCACTGCAGCAAGCAAAACAGAAATGGATATAACAGTGACAGCCCCTTCTTTGGAAGTGCCAGAAACATTCTCAATTGATACTCGAAACCGTTTCCTGCTTCAGGCCAAGGAGGTACTGTAAAAAGTGAGGAATACTTTTGTAAAGTCTCCTGACCGAAAGTACTTTGAAAATACTGGTTTACTCATCTTTCTTCCAGATTCCCCCTGCACAACAAATGACAATTACAGTGTCAGCAGAGGGAATGGGATTTGCTGTTTTTCAGGTAGGCAATGCAGGCAATCAGGTAGGTATTCTTGCTAGAAATATGCTTTCTGCAAGGAAAGTGTATTTTGGAAGCTTTATAGAACATGTTAATAGGAACAGTCTTCCAAAATGTCTTAAAACAGTAGCAAAGCAGTTTACTAATTGAGGAATACTGTGAATGAAATATGGACATATTCACGTTGTTATTCTGACAAGTGGTCTGGCCTTTTAAGTAATGCTGGATGACTGACAGTTTTGGGGCACTTCCATGGGCCAAAGCTGTATCAAAGCAATCCTCTCCTCCTGCGGAACTGCAATGTCCATTTGCAAGACAGGGGACTGCAGTGGTACGCTGGCAGGCACAGATTTCAGAGTAAAAGAGGTGTGTGGACTTGGCAGAAATGCCACATTGAGAACCTGTGGTAAACCATAATAAAGCACAGATCAGTAGAGAACAAGATTGCACTGCTAGTTATAAGAGTTTTCCTTTTATTGAAATAGAATGCAAGAAAAACTAGAAATAAGAGATTATTACAGCCAGGTTCTCTAGCAATTTTTACAGTGTTCTGAAATAGCATGAAAAACAGAGTCAAGGGATCCTGCAAACTACAAATAATAACAGACACTTAGCATCGACCAAAAGTGAGGGCGTGGCCGAGAGTGGAAGGAGAAATACCATATCAGAAGAAAACAGTGTTGGATCTAACTTGATATGGCCAGCAGTGGATCTCACTTCCCTGGTGCCCTCTCCATGATAATGGGTTGGAACCACACAGGTGAAAGAGAAGGCCTTTGAAAAACTACAAATAATGCAGAAATACTAGTCTCTGAGCATGAGAGACTCATTTTATTCAAAGTGCAAACTTAAAGTTGCCGGCTGTGTCACAAAACCAGAGTTCCTACTGGACTCCTAGTCATACTTGAGAAAACTGATCTAAGGCCACCTTTAATTGTCTCCATGTTTTATGCCAGGTCAGATTCCATCTCAAGTTCCATCCAATCTGTCCTTCACTTTAGTGTTCTTATGCATCTGGGAAGCAAAAAATGCCTGATGATGGTTGGTAAATATCTTTATCTTTGGGATAAAGACCTTTTCAAAGAAGTCTTCACCGGTGCCTTTCAGCAGTGAACAGCAGCTGGACATACACCTCATTCATTCACCACCAGTCTGCAAAACACACAATGCCATAAATCACAACCCGTGTTTATTAATTCCCAGAAGTACAAATGAAGTTTACAGCGAAGTTCAAAAGTTTCAGAGGATGATTTAGATTTAGGTTTGTAGGCCAAGATAGGAATGAACATCTCAGCAGGACTGCGTTACCACATCTATGGTTTCAGTGTGTGTGTGTGGAATGTAACAAAGTGGAGCTCCAGAACAGTTAAGACTACTTAACCCTAATAATTGTTGAGAGCTACTCCCTAATACTAAGTCAGCTAATTTGTCAGGTGAGCTGATCAAAAACTTTACAGCAAATTGTTTCTTGCTGGAAGACACTGATACATTGAAATTTCATACCTTTTTTGAAAACACCTTGGTTCCAATTACGTTATTTCCAGCAGGAAAATTTTACATTCAAACCAGCATGTCTGGTGAAGACTGGGCAGAAGTCTTCCACCAAGAATAGCCAGTTGACTGTGGTGGGAGCACTCCCTGGGGGTGTATAGCATCAGAGTTTAAGTTCCCGGTTCGTTGCATGAACGTGGAAGTGTGCTCACAAAGAACTGCTGTTCAGGAACCAAGGCTAATGAACCTTGTTCATTTAGGTCACTGTGCTGTCACCTCTTTTCCTGAAGCTTTGAGTCATAGATGCTGTGACTTGATTCAGAATAGTGCACTTCACACCCTGGAGTAGTTCCTCCAAAACCTTGTCTTTGCTGAGATCAGTTCTTTCCTTCTGCTTTCTTTGGCAGGTCTGGTATTCTAAAAGAAAGAGCACTGAGGACATTGAATGAGATTTCTCTTTTTCCCAGACGCAAGCTAGGTCTGGATCAGATTTAATAAATCAGATAGCATATGACATTGCAATCACATTTCTTCAGCTGTGTTTCATTGTATTGGGCCTGCCAGAGTACAGTGGTAAGAATCGCTGTTCTGGGATTTGACTTCCTTGCCAAATGTAGCATGTCAAAACAGTAATTCATTTAAATATCACACAACACAAGATTAAATCCATTAATGGAAACGTCTGCTTTCCCAACAGAATGGATTCTTAGGAAAAACCTTTTTTTTTTTTTTTTTTTTTTGGTGAAATCTCACTGTCTGTGTGTGCAAGTTGGCAGTGCATTCAGTCCTGATCCTTCAGGATCTCATGAAATGTATTTATTTTTGGATATTACGATTGCAAATGCAGACATTTATTTACAGCTTTTTGGTCCTGCTGTCAACCAAGTTTCCTAGCTCATCTCTCCATTATGTGAGTATATACCATGGGTGACCTAAGACACTGACTCTGCAAGAGAGAGGAGAGGATGGGTTGGGGTATTATGAGAGAGGCTCTAGAGAAAGGAGTCAAAAAAGCAATCTTCCCTAGCAGGCCTGCTGAAAATCTTGAAAGAAACACCTCTCTGCTGTCTAGAATGACTGTGAACTGTTCTTGACGCATGACTAAAATAATTGGCATGGGCCCATGCCTTCTTGGAAGGAAGGAGAATGCTGCTGAAATCCAGAACTACCAACTAGGGGAGGGTGGACAGGCTCAAACAAGGGTGGGTATGGGAACCCCTACCCATACTGTATCCACCCACCTGTGGATAGGTGAACAAGATTTCCTTGATCTCCTGATCAGATGTAGAGAGGGAGTGAGGAAAAACCCTCAGAATCCCCTGTTACTCATTACTGGAAGCACTGACCATTTTTTCCACTCAGTGCATTTTTACTAGGCTTATGCAGGGAACTGAATGTTATTTAGTGTGATGGTGCTGTAATAGGTACATGATGAAATGCACACTTATTTCTGCATTACCATTTGAATGGATGTTAAGTACTCAAAGAGGGACAAAAAATATTGGAGATGTTTTCATTGAATTCACATCCTCAGTCAAGCTCATTTATGCTGCTAGTTGAAGAAGGATAGGCATTGATTAGGGCACTATAAATGTACCATATTTTTAGAAGTGTAGGGTAGTTGGTAGTGTCAGCTACTATTATAAGCATCACTAGCTTTTAATTTTCTCTCCTTGGGTCTCTCACCAGAACTGGTTGCACTATTCACAAGACTGGACCAGTTCTGCCTTTAGCTTTGGCAGTTGTGTTTTAAAAGTTAAGGAATGCAGTTGGTCATTTTGTTAATTTAATGTGAGTTTCTGTATAATAGCCTTCTGTCCTCAAAGTGAGTGTGTATATAAAAGAAGGCTTTAATTAAACTCTGTGTTGTGAAAACATTTTCCTTCATTGTCAGGAGAAATCGGGAAAAGAAATTCAGACCATAACAGCAATAACTTACTCCATGAAAATACTAGCTGATTGACCTGTTCAGTATGTGGTTTCAGAACATCCTGCCTTGGCAGTAAATTCTCATTCATTAGCTTTTTCTGGCAAAAGTTAAAACTGTTTTGTTTCTATGATGACAGATTGTCGAGGCACTGCTTTTTGCATGCCTTTAACTGGCAGGCTTTCTAGGTTGGTTTCATCCTTGGTACTGCCTTCTCCTGTGGAGCAGTTGTACGTGATAAATCTTCACAGTCGCCCTGAGTGCCTGTACAGAATTGGCTCTACACTCACACAACGTGCTAAATTCAGCAGTGTTGGACAGGGCAATGGGAAGTATGTGTAGAGATTGAAAGAAGGAGCATAGTTTTTGTATCAAGAAGTGAGAGAGATGGCAGCAAAAGCAAAAATCAGAAATTAAAGACTTCTCTGTTGGCACAGACCTATAATTGACTAGCTAACCTATAACTTGGGACAAGCCTCTATCATGCCTTTAAATTTGGATTGACAGTTTTCCGTTTGCTACCTGAAACCATTGTAGAAGGACTGTGATTTTTCAGAAGCACTCTTCATTCCCTTTTCTTTAGCCAAGCAAAATGCATGTTGGGGTCTTGCAAGGGGATTTTTGCCTCTTTCTACTTATTTTTCTACTAAAATCAAAGAAGAACCCTCTCACCATGCTGTGTGTTTTATCTGGATGACTGAGGGAATGGATAATGATTGTTGTCATGACAATCTGGTGAAGTTCTCACTGACTGGAAAAGGGGAAATATAAGACCCATTTTTAAAGAGGGGAAAAAATTAAGACCCCAGAAACTACAGGCCGGTGAGTCTTGCATTGGTGCCTGGCAAGATCATGGAGTAGATCCTCCTGGAAACTATGCTAAAGCACATAGAAACTGAAGAGGTGATTTGTGACAGCTGACATGGCTTCACTAATGGCCAACTGTGCCTGACAAATTTTTTTTGCCTTCCACGACAGGGTTACAGTATTGGCAGAGGCGGGAAGAGCACCAGCCATTATCTGTTTGGACCTGTACAAAGCATTTAACACTGTTCTGCGCATCCTTGTCTCTAAACACAGGCTGAGAGCTCTGTCCTTTAGATAGACCAAATCTGTAGTTTTATCTTTGTACAGATGAACCAAATGATGAAACTATTTAACTGTAAGAAGGCTGTGGTATTCTGAGTTTGGAGTAACGTGCTATTCCTTGTCTGGTTTGAGTGTGTGAATGCAGTGACATGAAGACCGATGACATATTCTGTACATACACTATGTATTTGCTCTTGCTCTGCTTTTATATACAGCCTCTCTTTTAACCTGGTTTTATTCATCCTTTTTCGCGCTGTCAGGAAGTAACTCACTATAAACCAGCAGACAGCTACTAGGGAGAAAATTGTTGGTTGGCCTCCATCTCCCTTGTGTTTGCCTCAGTTGTGTCCTGCTAATTCATTGGTTCTGCTGCATTTTGAAGTGTTCAAAAAGGATATTTTTTTCACAGAATTCCTATGGAACTGATGTGCAGCTGTCAGACTTGAGTCTGACTGTCAGACTCAGATTTGAGTCCACATGTGTTTTCTCATCTGAACACTCCTCTGGTGTTATACTGTTAGCAACTTAGTCTTTTAAACACTCTGATTTGCTTTACATGTCACCTCACATCTGTACTTGAAATCCACAGCTCAATGTTGTGTACAACACAAAACACACCGATCAGAGGCTCAGATCTGTCCAAAATCAAGAAGCCTTTGACTTGAATGTTGATGTAAAGGATGATAGAGACGATAAAAACCATTTAACTTTGAATGTGTGCACAAGGTAGGTAAATCAGTTGGAGCATCTTATACACATCTTTGTATATACCAATTCTAGATTACTTTAAATAAACTAAATTATCCATTTGTTCATATGTATTTACTAATGTATGGGATGTAAATGTATAACTGAAGAGAATAAAACTTGCTTTGCACAAATGGTAGTAGTTAAACTAAGAAGCAATTCATAAGTCAATTTTTTCTGGCCAGGTGATATTTTTTTCCTGGTATGCATAAAGATGGAGGTATGTGGAAAAGTTTGTATGAAATACAAGAAAAAAACTCAAAGGTTTCTTTGGTGCAAGTGCTTTTGGGCTATAGGGATGAGTGTGGACAGACTTGAAAATTGAACCAGTATCTTCCACATTCGAACTTGTAGTAACTGTGACAAGTGCCTGTTACTCTTACCTTTCAAGAAAAGAATCCTTTGCTTTTGATATAGAGGTAGATAGGTTTTTTTGTAAAGAGAGAAGGAAGTTCTGAAGTGCTGAAAACACCATGAAGTAAAGCAATTATTCTTTGGTCATCTATATGAGAAACTTTGCTCAGAACAATTTTAGCAGGAGTCAAAATCCATGTTTACATACTGATAAACTCACATTGCCTTATTGTGCAACTAACTTTGTGGTCTTTCATTTACCAGTATTAAAGAACTTGGTAATAGAATACAATACATGATTCTAGATTTGAAAGAGGTGAAGAGTTTTCCACTCAGGCTAATTCTGTTCTTTTTGCTGAACAATGGGGAGGGGGGCAGGAGGATATGGGAGAGTGTGTGCGTCTGGGATGATGTTTCTTGTTCAGTAATCAGCTACTAAGAATTGAGGTGAGACTGCTCAAGTATTATCTTGGGAACCATAGAACAGCCAGCTGGTGTTACCTGGATAGAATCTGGATCACGTGAGAATAGGCAGCATTGAACTGCATATTCCTAGGTCAGCCAGTCAACCAAGTTATTTCTTTGACTGCTTTGTGCCTCCATTTTGCTTGCTGTGGAAGTGTTCATACGCATATTTAAAAGGAATATTTGAAGGTGTTTTATTTTCTGGCAGTTTCTTCAGTATGCATGTCCTACTGAAGTTAAAGACCACTGCATATTTCATACGAAACCCTATAGGGCATTTTATCTCTCTCTCTATATATTTATGTTTTTTATCTTCTATCTTTTATTATCAACAAGGATGTTGTTGAGATGACTGTATTTGTTGTATTTAAGGATTTCATCTGTTTGTGAATACTTCCTCTAGAAACACTGTTTTCTTCTTGTGACATTATAATGGGTTCCTTGTAAGTGCAAGATTTGCAAAGTACCACCTAATCCACTGTGATTACTGTTACATGCCTTTCATCCATGCCCTCTTTTTACTATTTATTTAAATTTTGTGCACTGTGTGCCTAGAACTATTCTTATACTCTGCCTACTACAACAGAGCTGTGACTGGAGATGGAGCCTCTAGGTGACACCATCATACAAATAATCAGCTATAGAGAATATGATTTCAGTACAGAGGATTGATTTAATTTAGGAAATAGCCAGCAGGCATAAAGCCAGAGCTCTGTTTGTATATGTTTCTGGTATCCAGTTCAGTGATGCAGATGGTGGGCAGAGACACTAGAATACATGAGAGCTCTTGAAACAGAAGGGGCTTGTTCTCTTTTAAACTTTTCTATGAAGTCAACAGTGTTCTAAAGTGTAGCACAAACTCCTGATATGTAAAGGGCTTACAGGCTGGGTTTGGGGTAAGTCTTTTCTGAGCAATCTGACTTTCTAGCTAAGACCTTTTACTTAAAAACACGGAGAAGAAGTGCTCCATTTCTCTGGGAAGTCTCTAGGGTGATGATGCTTTAATTGCAAAGTGTTCAAAGAATAGGGGGGAATCTAGTGACATTAAAAAGCTGCCTCAACTTGGAACATTTAGTTAGTTCCAACATTAGTTCCATCAACTCTTACTGTGGAAAGTGGACTGATACAACTTTGAGTAAGTCTGTTTAAATTGCTTAGGCTACGGCTTCATCTCTGATTGCTTAGCTTGATAGACTAGTCATCTTCCTCTTCTTTTCCCTATAAATTGTATATATAATATATGCATTATCTATATTCCTAAATTAGTTTAAAGTTGGTCTACTTACGATCTTTTTAACATGATGTGGCTTTCTAGTAGAGAAACCAAAAGAGGTAAATACAGAAAGACTGCTGAAATCTCAACGAGTGGGTATGTATAATCTAGCTATGGGTATGCATCTAGCTGTGGATGTACATAGTCAGGTACTGAAGGCTTCAACTTCACAATTCTTTTCTTTCTTTAATCTAGAGAATATCCACCTTCTCTCATCCAGCTTGGTAGTGGTTGGCTATGGTCATCTTAACTGGGTATAATTTATGACACTAGAGCACGTGATGCCTCATTCAAATTGAAGTGGTTCTTGGTTAGAGGAGCTAGCTCACTCTCTGGGAGGCAGTGCCAGTTTTTTCTCAGTCTTACTGCCTGCATACCTTTTCCAGACATGGGAAACTGATTGCTGATGGTTCCATTTACTCTCTCATTTCTGCTTTCTGCCTACACTAGCTTGGTGTTGTTTTCTCTTCTTTGCATCATCTGTGAGAGGGTCTCACCCTGATCTCATATTGCTGAAGAGCAGATACATAAAGTTCAACTGAAAACATTATGAGTTTTCTTCAGGCACAAGTTTCAAGTCTGTCTTTCTCTTACTGGTCATTCTTGCATGATGATTTTTTTTTTCTCCTTTTTTTAAGAGACTGTGGAGTTGAAGAGATGGTACCACAACCCACCCCCAAGGCTGCCTCTCCTCCTTTTTGAGAGCCAGATCCTCCTCTTAACTTCTAGGGATATATCTAATTCACTTCTTGACAGTACCAAGGTAGTTTGGTTGCCTGTTGGTGTTTTAGTAGCACCCCAGGCTGGCTAGACAGCTTGGGTATTGTATTCCCCTCTTATTGGTAATTATGCAGAAATAATTACATCCAGTTCCAATTCAGTTATTTGTTTTCAATAGCAGCTACTTTGGCACAGCACATCATCGAACAGATGGTTTCATTTGTTTCTAATCTTAGGAGCCAGCTGAAGTCAGCAATTGTGCTGTATTTCTTTCAAAGTTGTATCTGCCTTGAATCAGCCAGGCTTAACAGCATTGCTTTGAAAGCAACTCTTCTCTTATATATTTTTTTAACTACCCAGCTCTACAAAGAAATAGTTTAATTACTTTCAATACTGCCAGGGTTTTGAAATGAGGATTGGAGATGCTTTTATTCTGGCAGAACAATAACAATTTACCTGCCATGCTAAGGCCGGGGAAACTTCTCTGCTACCTGCTTTATTTAAAGCAGTAGAATCTTTTGCAGGTCATTTAGGTGACACTTGTAGCACAGAGCACCATAAATATATTTTGATACATCTGTTAGGCACCATAGTGTGCAAGGCTTGCTCAATAGAGCAAAAAACCTTTCTACTCCAGCATCTGGTTTTCACATTGGAAGAAGATGTAATAATAAGCGTTATTTAGGAAAAAAGGAGGGACTCGACTTATTAAATCTTTTTCCAAATATGCATTAATAACATGGCTATGCATTCTAAAAACTGAAACTTTGAGAAATAATTTGGTGATGACTTTGTTAATGGAACCATCAATCTCTATGAAGAAAATAGAAAAAGGTTTGGGAGACTTCGTTGGTGTATACACCTGTATTTTGGCCTCCAAAATGAATAAAAGCAAAACAAAGCATGCATAAGAGGAAATATATATATTTCAGTACAAGAATTCCTACAGCAGTTAGTTAATTGCCTCTTTAGAAACATGCTTAATTGAAATAATTTCTGCGTATTTGTAATATAAACTTGTAATAATAGATGCCGATTGAAAGTTCCTCCTGATGTTGGTGTAGTCTCTCATATGATTCATGTATTGCAGTTTTCTCAGTGCTAAACCAGCTTTTGCCTATGTGGTTAAAATTAACAGGCAAAATAATTGAGAAATTAATTATTAGCTCTTTATTATTAGAAATTTCCTTGGTAGTACTTTGTTCCATTTGTTTCCTAAATATTCTTAAGCATTATTACTTCGTTAGTTGGGATTTAAAGATGATCAAACGTTTTCTTTGGAGAGTGGGCTACTGTATTTCTACTAAAAGTATCTTTGTCTCTGTGCTTTGAAAAGGTACTTTGGCTCTGGCACGGCTTCCAGAAGTGGTATGGTCCTCATGGAGGTTGGCTTACTCAGTGGTTTCTCTCTGTCACCAGATTTTGTTCCATTAGACAAGACAGTTAAGAAGACGGAAAAAGACAATGGAAAAGTCAACCTATACTTAGACTCTGTAAGTTGGAAGTAACAAAAAAAACCAAAAAAATGTGTTTGTGGTGATGTTAATCTTGATTCTAACATTGTTAGGCTTAAATTTGGAACGACGTTATGATTGTATTCTTTGGGGAAATCAACATCTGCTATTTATGTTGAATTAATAGTTCTTCTATTTTTTGGTGAGACTGCTTGGATAGGTGCAACTCAGTTGTATTTGTAAGGGGTTTCTGAATTAGGCCTCTTAAAAATCACACATAAGAAGGCAGACATTTCAAGAAGTCTGTAATTTGACCAAAAGACTGCAAATGAGATAAGCATCTTCCTATGCATCCTGACTCTTAAGCCTTTAGAAATGGACTACTGCTGAGCTAAAAGTCCTTACCTCTTCCATGAAGCCACCATCCCCAGGGTTCTCAGGGTGTTTCTCTTTTTTTCTAGCTAAACGAAACACAGGTTTGTGTGGATATTCCAGCTGTGAGAGACTTCAAGGTGGCAAATATCCAAGATGCTTCAGTGACTGTAGTGGATTACTATGAACCTAGTAAGTGTCAGTCATTTCAAATGGGACTTAATTATTCAGAAGTTTAAAAGAAAGTTTTTTCTTGTAGAAATAGGAGAAATTTTAGTGAAGAGAAAGCTGCATTGAACTGTAGTCTTTTTGGACATGAACATGCCCAATTTGCTAACAAGTAGTAGTGTTTTCCCATACCTATTGTCCTAATGGGTTGGTTCCTCAGTTGGTCCAAACTCTGGCCCAGTGTGTTCCCAAAACTGTCAAAATGAAGCAGGAACTTCACTGTGATTCACTTACCAAGTTAATAATTACCTCTCGAGTAGCTTTACCATCTGTTTCTTACTTAAACTAAGAGTCCTTCACTGGAGAAAATGCCAATGTTTTGACTTCTGTTGTTACCTAAAAAAGGTGTACATTGGAAAAACAGTTTCAAAGGGGGTTTTGGGGGGGGGGGGGGGGGGGGGCAGAGGGAGGTTTGGGTTTGTTTGTTTGGTGTTTGTTTTTTTTTTATTGGTTGTTGTTTTGTGGGTTTTTTTTTTTTTAGTTGGTGTTTTGTTTTTTTTTTTTTTTAGTTGGTGTTTTGTATGTGTAGCATGTGTTTTAGAGATGGGCAACAGTGTACAAAGCTCTTCGGCAAAATTAAAAGCAAGAAAAAATTACAGGCTGCTGGAGAGGATACTAGGTTTTCATTGCATGAACCACCTGGTACATTATGAAGGATTTGGGCTTGGTTTGAGATAAGGCATAAGAAAGTTGTACATTTTTTTAGCACAATACAATTTTTTCATGTTTTTTTAGCACAATACAAAAGACAACCAAATATGTGTGCTACTTTAGCTAGATGATCACATTTAATCTATATAGGCTGAAATTCTTGTTCATTCACAGAATTTTAAAGTAAAATAGGAAATTGGTCGTTGTAAGCACACTCACCATTAATTAGAGCATGTTTTAAGGGCTAGTGGCTTAAAAAATTACAGCAAGTTTTTATTTGAGAGAAACACATAAGATGTAGAATCTATGGCCGAAATGAATTTGCAGTTCCTAGGAGAAGAGCTCAGGGCCACATCTTGTATAAGAATGCTATTAGATAGGCTAATAAATATGTGTATTGTAAAGTCACAGGTAAGTTTTTACTGTATTTAAATAAATTCAGTCCATAAATTCTCAGTTAGCAATATTAATATTAAGGACCAAAATTCACGTTATGTAACTGGTGCTGCAGTTTCTTTAACTTCAAGGAAATTATTTGTGCAAGTATTAGTTTACAAGACCCCATTCCTATTACTATATAGCGTAGATATATTATTGGTCAACATATATACGTATGCCGTGACTGAGTTCTTCTGGGAGAACTCCATCCTGTCTAATACAGGCATGTGCTTTGATTTTAATTTGTTGTTTTCCATCACTGTTGTCGTTGGTGACCCAAGCTACAGGGATATATTTTATGTGATGATGACAGTCAGATTCATGTCATATTGAGAGCTAGGAAATGTGTAGAGGTCTCCTGCTGCGGCATTTATTGATAAATGTGATTTCGTTGTGGCAGATAGCACAACTGGCATAGGTGTAAGAGCTGGCTTGGACGCTGGAACAGCAGTATTCTCTTACCTCACTTTTTAGAAGTAGTCAGGTGTCACTGTTGGGTAACCATTTTGGCCCATAAAATTACGTATTTTTTTAAATATCCTGAGGCTTGTAATGAAACTGAATATCATTTCAGTTTAAAGATGCTACTACTAAAAATAGAAGTTGCAAGGTCTCTAGTTGGAAGGAAGAAAAGAAAAAAAGCCACTGTAGGAAACTGCAAAAGCTTGTTCTGTGAGCAATTAACATGCAGTGATGTTTCTGAAATGAGTATGATTTGTCAGACTTCTAGTCTTGCTCTGTAGCAACCCTTTGGGGAACAGGAGAGTAAAATACAAGAGCAGGACCTAGGTGAGGTAAGCAGTCCCAGATTCAGGAAGTGGAAGCTCCCAAACATGATAGCAAGAGAAAGCATCATTTAGGAGAGAGCTCACTCTTATTGTTATAGCCAGCATACTGCCAGGTAAAGCATCTGAGTTCCTTTGTTATGTAGGTAGGGGCAAAATTCCTTTAAAAAGGTTTGTCCAAGGTTTGTGAACAGATGTGTCTAATAGCTGAGATTGAGTCTGTGAGAGTGTGCCTTTCATCAAGCATTGGTCCGAATACACTGAGGTGTTCTGGGTGAAGAAGAAAGTTTAATGACTGGGCCTAAATACCAACTCTGGGAAGTGTTTTGCAGTGTATGAGGAAGTCTGCATCAGAGTTTAGTGCATCCTTTAAAAGTGATTCCTTTTTGAAGTTGTGTTCTTGGTCAGTTTTCAAAGTTCATTAACTAACGTTAACTAACTTTTCTGAACAGGGAGAAGAGCAGTGAGAAGCTATAATTCAGAAGTAATGCAAAGTATAACCTCTTGTGACTTCTGTGAAAACGACTGCAACCTTTGCCACCGAGATGGTTCTGCAGCCTTGCTTCAGCACTCTTCATTGGCTTCCTTGTTCTGTGTGCTCTTTGTCCTTCATGTAAACTTCCTGTGCAGTTGGGTGCTGTAAAAGGAAACCAATTATGTTTCACATCTAAGGTTTCCATAAATTATCCAAAGAAAATTTTATGTTCAGATACCAGCCCGTCTTTAGTGATTACCATGACCAAACTCCTGCTGTGTTCAGGGAGAACTGGGCTGGCCCATATGGTAAATTTCTGGCTGTGCCAGAAAACTTCTTTAAGTGTCTGCTGGGAAAACCTTTCCGAGTGGTAGTTTCATACTGAACTTATTTTCTGAAGAAGCACAGAATTACTGAGAAAGCAGTGTGATAAAATGTAAACTTAGCTCCATATTCCCACTTTGTTTTTACCCCAGCTGTGCTTGTTTTTTAGGGATGCATGTTAGTTTACCATGCTTTTCCAAAACACTATCTGCTTCTCCATTAGGGTATTGATAAGCAATGATAGGAGCTTGGTATCAGAGCTCACTTTGTTCTGTTCTGAAGATGTGACACTTAAAATTAATACTGAATTTCTCTGTGTGCTCTCATGGGACATAATATGAAAAAAAAAAGGAGGAGCTGGCTTAAGAGCAGATCCAAGAGCCAAAAAGTACTGCATTTACAAACTGCTGAATGCTCCAGAAAGTTGTCAGTCTTCTTTTTTTTTAATAATTAGAGAGAAGGTGGATTTTTTTGTCAATTCCTAAGCTAATCCTGCTTGAAAGTAAGGCCTCAGGATGTTCGCATGCATTTTACTCTGAAAGGCTTTTTACTGTAAATGCATCAAAGAGTGTTTTTCAGACTTCATTTTTCCAGGGTTATACAGAAACAAATGCAATTCTCCTTCCATATGAGAATGCTGGTGTCAGCTGGCATATATTTATGGCCAGATGAAGGAAGGTTGCTTTGAACGTGTTCTGGTTTTTGGATGTCTTCTAGAAATGTCACTCTGGGGCATCATTTTTGTCTTGCGCTTTCAGTGTCATCTTGTCAACAGTTCGAGTGGCATAAACCCAAACAGTTGTTTACTGCTCTCAGTGCCATGTGAGTTGGTGGCCCTGGATGTGCACCCTGTTGCTGGTGGTGGGAGAGGCTTTTAGGAGGCATGGGCTGCATAAGCATTCAGTCCAGCCAAACAATTCACATGCTTGCTTAACTTTAAGCGCATCTATGTGTGCTCAAGTGCTCTGCTGAAGTGGAATGGAGGAGAGGGATGGTGAAAAGTAGCAGGCAGTTTTACACCCAAACCTGCTCTTTGCACATGGAGAGAATTAGAGATCTCTGTGGATACGGAAATGTGTGAGCTTGGGAGCTTATTGCCCCTGAGTGAGTGTATGAATGCCTTCCCTGTCTGGCAGCCAATCTGTCCTTCTTGAACACTACCTGTAATATCTAATGCTTACTTCTTTTTGATAAAGCAGCCAAGCTGTTACACTCATAGTTACTAAAATGAAGTTAATAGCTGTCATGCTGACTAAAAGAGGTGGAAATTATAATTTCTATTGATTTCCTTTCTTTCATACTTTTTGAGACGGAGTGTGTTTTTGTGCACATGTAATAATATGGCAGCCACTTTCCTTGAGAAATTTCTAATTTTATTCAATTTTTGCTACTGCTTAAAATGTGTATTTTTGTATTTATGCTCATCTATAATTGTTCACAAAGGAAAATTTGCATAGTAGCATGGGAAGAGGCCTGAACTTCCTGAACTGCGAGTGCCTTCTAATACCAATGTATAGATTTTAACTGCAGAACTAGTTTAGATGGGGTTATTTGTTTTACTTCACCTGTTTTTGGAATTTGCAATGTTTTTCACAAACTTGGGGTTCTGTCCTATTTCTCAGGCAGAGCTTAGGCCTGGTTATTCATGGCCCATTCAATGCTTTTTACTTGTCCTTGGTGTGTTTTGGATTTAGCCTTTTGAGTAGTTAATTAGTGCCTGAGCAGAGTGTGTGTGCTGCTCTAACCCACATGAAGTAATGTATTTATTGAAGCCAAACACACTGCTTAGTCAGTGAGCAGGGTCTCACCCTCTGTAAGCCATGTAACTTGGTTACGTGGGTCCAGAGCTAAGAGAAATGAAGATAACAGACTTAAAAAACATCTCTGCATCTCAAATCCTTTATTCATTTATGGGAGCCTAGATCAAACTGTGCCAAGTGTAAGATACGGAAAAAATTCTCATCTGAACTGGGATGTGTTTTGCTGTGGGTTTGATTTCTTGTGACCTATGAAAGTTGGTCTTCTCTTGTCTTTGAGAACAGCAGACTTGACACGTCATTTGCCTCCCTTTAATATAATTTCAAGAGCCCAAAGCTCGCATACTTCCAGCAGAGCTTCTAATAGGCACATTGGTACCTGATTAACCGTAGGATAAAGGTGGAGATAAATTACTCCTTTGCAGTAGATAGTAGGAATAAATTAGTTCTGTTTTGCATGCAGTCCAATCGTCCTGAATATCCTCCAAGAAAAACGGATTTAAATTGCTTAGTTGAGTTTTGGACAGTGCAGCTTTTACTAGTATTCCCTTACATTTGTTTTTGAGACAAACAACACATGTTTTTAAACGACTTTTGGCTTCCTTGCACACTATATTAAGAACTATCAGTCATAATGCACCATGTCAGGGAAATTGCTGGAGTCAGTGAATAAACATCCTCTTTTATTTTACTTTTTTCTCTACAGCAGGCATATTATAGCAGACATCCAAATCTGCATCTGTATCAAGCTATTTTAAAAGAACAATGTACATTGTATGACTTCAAACAAATGTTTACACCAGGTGGCCTTTAACATTCCTGCATCAGTGCCTTCAGTCACTTTGCAGTAGTGGCTGGTGCTTTGAGTTGCAGAAGATAAAATTTATGCTGTGTTGGCAGTGAATGGAACAGCAGAAATGGAATATTATTTGGCATAGTGACTTCTTTTCTTTCCTCATCATTGTGTGGGAACCTTTACACAAATGCTCAGCATATATATTATCCCCATTGCTTCATAACATCCGTTTTGGATGTTAGGGGGGTCATGCTCACAGCGAAGTTAATAGGAAATCTTGTAGCAAAAAATGTTTTTGAACTCTTTAGCAACAAGGTCTACAAGGAGCTTTAAGGAGTGATGCTAAAAACAGTCAGGTAAAGGTGTTTTGTGGTGAAGCCTTCATGTTGTATTGCCTGAACATTTCTGCTGTTTCATTGAAATCTGAATGTGCTCTGGTACTTCCCATGCCCTTTTCAGCCATGTCAGTGGACATGGTCTGTCCAGGGCTAGGACTGAGTCCAAAACTGAACTATAAAGCATTTTAAAGGTATTCCCCCCAAATTCTACTTCTGCTGTCATGCATGATCCTGGCTGAGATTTCCTCTACAGGTTTTAATGTGGGTGTCATTTAGAGTTCATCTATACTAGATGCTGTTTTACAGAACAGGGAATGAGTGTTACTTAACAGGTTTAGAGCACTTCACAGTATGCATGCTGGGCCAGCTCTGTGGCTGGTTTGGTTCCCAGCATGGCACCACCATAGAATCATTTATGTTGGAAAAGACCTTTAAAATCATTGGGTCCAATCATTAAGCTAGCATTGCCAAGTCCACCACTAAACTGTGTCTCCAAGCGCCACATCTACATGCCTTCTAAATACCTCCAGGGATGGTGACACCACTTCTTCCATTGGCAGCCTGTTATGATGCTTAACAGTGAAGAAATTTTTCCTGATATTCAATCTAGAACTCCCCTGGCTCTAGTGTCAAACACAAGCAGTGCAGGTATTCCCAGTTTGCTTCCATACCACATGCTCCCGTTCACATCACAAGCAGGAGCTTGTGGCTTGTGCACATCAGTGGCATGATAAAAGGGGGAAGTGCCAGACTGGTGCAGGAGAAGCATGAGGGCCAGATCCAGTGTTTATAGAATCACAGAATGTGAAGGGGTTGGAATGGACGTTCCAGATCATCTAGTCCCAGCCCCTCTGCCATGGGCAGGGACATCTCCCACTAGACCAGGTTGCTCAAGGCCTTATCCAGCCTGGCCTTGAACGCTGCCAGGGTTGGGGCATCCACGACCTCCCTGGGCAATCTATTCCAGTGTCTCAATATCCTCACAGTAAAAAACTCCCTAATATCTAACCTAAGTTTCCCTTCTTTCAGTTTGAAGTCATTACTCCTTGTCCTGTTACTACAGTTTCTGACAAAAGAGTCCCTCTCTGGCTTCCCTGTAGGCCCCCTTCAGACACTGGAAGGTTGCTATGAGATTGCCACACAACCTTCTCCAGGTGAACAGTCGCAACTTTCCCAGTCTGTCTTCACAGGGGAAGTGCTCCACTCCTCATCAGCTTCATGGCCCTCTGGACTTGCTCCAACAATTCCATGTCCTTCTGTTACAGGCCTCTCTTTTGCCTTGAAAATCACTGTTGACAATCAAACCTAAGAAGCAAAAGTCGGTTTTACTCAGTTTTCAAAATATTATCCTAGGAATATTACTGAATATGTTGTTCAAGTTGGTATGAATATTGACAATATTTGATTTTAGCTGAATCCTGCAGAAAGCATATGCATATACATAGCCATTATAGGCTGCAGTGTGCTACAGTGTGCAATGTATGTGCATAAACCAAGATCTTCACAAAATGCCCAAACCAACAGCGCTGTGTAATGTTCTGTTTTTAGGAAAGAATATATTAGAAAGCAGCTAGTGCCTAATGGTGTAATTTTTCTATCTAAAACGCTAAGAAAGAGGATTCAATTTTAATAATGACTAATATTATTTTTGTTATAACATTTCTTTTACCATAAGTCTGTATGCAGTGAACCATCTCTATGTGATTTGAAGATTTTGAAATTAGATGCCTAATTTATTTATAAAATATAACAGCAGTTGTTTCCTTTCCCCCTTATCAAAATATTTCACTTCCATGTTGTTTCTTATTCCGTTTATTGTATTTCTGTGTGCCAAATGGAAATGCCATTGCACTATGGCTATTCTAGGCAATAAAGGCTGATAGTGTGCTGTATTTGATTAATCTAATGATTGTTTTTCCTATAGATAGATTGTTTTCAGATAGGTATGAGCATTAATTCCTTATGTGCTGCATTTGAGTCACCAGTAGTCCAGTTTAAGATTTATCTCAAATAATTCATTGTATTTCTTAGTAGCTACCCAAAAACTTCATCAGCCTTGCTTAGATCCTGTAATGTTTTTTATGAACTAGGTTTTTTTGTTGTAGTTTTTAGTTTTGTTAGGTTGTGTGGGATACTAAATACGAAGAAGAAGAAAAAAAAAAAGCTGGCTCAGTGGAAGTACATAAGCAGGTGTAAGATCTTACTGACTGGCACATCTCTTTCCATGTCAGGCCTTAAACAATTAGAACTAAAATTCTTGACTGCCTTGAGACATAGTCAGATACCCAGTTTGATCTAAGTTAGGATCATCATTCACATTTCCACTTCTGATCAAATCAGAAATGGTAGAAAAAGAGAGCTTTTATGAGCTGTTTTGAGCAAACAGAGGTGAACTAACATGCCAGCTATGCAAATAGCTTCTCTTTTCAAGTAATAAAGCAAATGTTAAGGAAATTGACTGTTTCAAAGGACTTTAGAAGATAGTGAATTGTTTATTTTTCTTCAAATAAAGTTTGCAATAGCTATTTTTAAATGCTATTAAAGATGACTTTTAATAATATATGTCTAATGTTTGCTTGTTTAACAATGCAGCTACTTATAGTAGATTGCAGTTTCTGTGCACTGCTGACCACTACCCATCCTGAGCACTTTTTAGAGGTTGGCTCATCTGTGTTTTAAAGCTCAGAATTTAATAATATAAATAAAATTTTACAAAAGTTTTACAGCAGTGGCTTCCCTGGCCAGGCTGTAAACAGTGAATCTGCAGGTCACTGTTTGGGACTTGTGTGACTAAGGTCACTCATTTTAAAAGTCTATTATTTTGTTCAACATGGAGTTATTGCAAAGTTCTCTGGTATCTGTAACAGATGTAGCATAATCATGTTATGTGATGAGCTCAGTTCTGGTAGGCCCCTTGTGGTCATGGAGAATATCAGCAACTGTGCTCTTGTGTGAACAGGAGCAAATCCTTCAGACACAGCTAATTGCTGAAGTGGAAGTAAAAGAGCACCAAGAAATTTTTATGCCAAAATATTTTACATAAACGTAATTGAATTGATGTGCAGAACTTTTTTTCAGGTGATCTGCTATTTCCACAGCCATTTTTCATGGTTTAGAATTTTGTCTCCATTACACTGTCTTTCCCTAATTTTCCTTACAATTCTCTTGCTGTTCCTCTTGCCTGCCCTTGAAAGAGCTTCCTGGCCCATTTCAACTCAGAAGTCAGGATCTGCTCAGCCTCACTTACCTCTTTTGCCCTGTCCCCTCACCATCTTGCCCGTAAGTTCAGTAGCCATTTCTGTTCCCACGTCTCACAGATCTACCCTTTCCTTCAGACCCTTTATGGCCTGTAAAGACTAAAATCTTTGGTCTCATGGAGAATTAGCTATCAACTCAAACTCAGGATGAATAAAAACACTTAAGACTTGTCAGCACAGATTTATGAAGCTGAAATAATCCTTAACCAACCTAATAGCTTTCTATGGTAAGAGGATGGGCTGTGTGGATGAGGAGGAACAGTGGATAGACTGTAGTAAGGCTTTCTCTCATAATTTTTTACTGTTTCAATATTGATAATAGTCCTAAATAAAGCAAACTTGGAACATGAGATGTTCTGATGATGGACCAGTCTCTAGTAAAGTGGTTTTGGAGCAAGCAACTAGGTAAAATGAAGAGGCAAGCAGAGCTTAAGTGTAAATACCGGTGCAGACATACCATCTCTTCCTACACATGAAGTGTCAGGCAGATGCATGTGTAAGTAGTGCATAAGTGATGACTCATCTTTCTCCTGAGCCTTGGACACCTTTAGAAGAGCCGTGAGCAGAGGATGTGCCTGGTGGTGGTGCTCACGCTCAGACCGCAGTACCCTGCTCCCTGTGCTGTGGCAGCGCACGCCAGTCTGGCCCTAGCTGGGTGTCCATGTCTTGAAATCAGCCACGATCTTAGGCACGGGTACTTAGGTAAGTGAGGATTTTAATATGACTGAAGCAAAGGATGAGAAATCATATCCCTAATAAAGAGGAATAAAACGACATAAGAGCATCTTGATCCGATTTTCAACAGCTGCCTACCAGGGAGACTCTATGGATTTCCCTGAGGATTTTTCTGGCTCACACTGATGGAAAGGGAGGACTGAGCTGAGGGATATTTTAGGTAAGGGGATAGACATTCTGTTATATTTTTTTTTAGACAGGAATGCTCATTTAAAATGCTGGATCAAGGAGCAGGGATGGCAATATAAACACATGTGGAAATAATATACTAACAAAGCTCTGTGTTTTCATGCGCAGAAAATAGATAGCAGCCAGCTCTAGCTCAGTGGGCAGCTAATTAAGCCAGAGATCTCTCTGTACTTTGCATTCTAAGTTCAGTACAAGAGCATGTATCAGAGAGGTGCCATATGATTTTTCCCTTATAGTTCACACTTTGATTTCAGGCATGAACTATGTATCATCCCCGTAGTGATTATTTAAAGGTGGGGTGGCTGGATGTTAGATGGGAGTCAATATGATAAATGTGTCTTGTTTGTGTGGATGATCATTGTCCTTGATCAGTTGTTCACATGCAGCTTAGGTCTTGTTTTTCTGTTCCTGATTTTAATAGAATCTTAGTTAGAATAATAAAAACATGAACACTTTTACTATTTAACAACATGAAGTTTTAGTGAGACAGTTGTAAGGAGTGATTTTCCCATTGCTACATACTCTGCTTGCTCCACTTAAGATTGAATGCTACAGCTTTCATGGTTCCTTTCTCAACTCCATCCACCATTTTTCCAATACACAGAGACCAACCACAGTCTGAAAGACTTTTATTACAGGATACAGGAGAAGCAAAAAAAAAAGGTGTGAATTCTTTGTGAGGAAGCTCAGCGTGTGGTCTCAAAGTGGTACCTCTCACCAAAGGAGTATGAGACTCCACATTATAGGGAAAACAAAGCCTGTTGTGACTGACACAGCTCTGCCTCAGCTGCTTCTCTGGTTTCATTCTTTTTCCACTCATTCATAATGACTTTATTCTTCTGCTTTTTCAAGAAGTAGAGCTGGGATAATGCTGCACAAGGTTGTATGCAGGAACACTCTCTAATGCAATCCTAAACTCCAAGTCCCTCTAGATTAAAAGATTTCACCCAGCAGCCAGTGGGGCACATCTGGCTTGCAGGAGGTTTGAACATAGCCATTTTCCTTGGAGGTGATTGAAAACAAGTTACGTGAACTGCTAGCAGAACTGGGAAGCAGCAGGCACGAGGTCACAAGGAGAGGGGCAGTGAACAAAGGCAGCTGCCTGGAGCAGGAACTGCCTGGCAGAGAGCACTTGTTTGCACAGTCTCACCCCAACGCCCAGGGACGAGAGTGGCTGTCTCCCACCTGGGGAAGCAGCCAGCCTCTGTGCCTGGTCTCTGGCCAAAACATACCTTTGGCAGTGGGATGTGAGTCTGTCTGAGAGATACAAGGAAAGATGACTGTGTGGAAGAAGGAAGGCAAGAGCGGGAGAAGGAGCAAAACTTTATTGAGAATAATGTTGGACTGTTGGTGCTGGATCAATGTATAGATCAGTATTCTGTGCTAGGGGCAGCAAAACTGACTCTGCAGGCTGACAGTACACATCTTGTTTCACAGGTCACAAAACATTCCTATGTGTATTCAAGTTGCATTTTATTGGCCTGAACACAAACCTCTTGCTCCATGTCCCGTGCAGTGTGGATGGCTCTGTGAGGGATGTTCAGGAGCAGAACACGCTGCTGTAAACAACTGCAGAGAGTCAATGACGACAGGCTGCAGTGCAAAAAGGCAAACAGAGTCTGATGTATAAACAAAGAGTACACTTGGGAGACATATGATGCCCTTCAAAGCTACTGGCTGTGCTTTGTTGAAGTCTGTGACAGGAAACCAGTGCTCTGGCTGTGGGGCTTCTGCGTGCAGAGAACAAGAATTGTCTAGGAAGCTCAGCCACCATGGGAAGATTGAATGAATTAGGGTTCCTTGAATCTTGGGGAGGTCGGGCTGTGGATAAGGTATTTCTCTCTCAGCTATGTCTAGCTATTTTGCAAACCCTTGAAAATTAAGGAGAATAATTATTTAATTGTGACCATAATAGGTAAGATTAGAACCAGGTGATTAAATTGCAGAAAGAAAGTTTCAGTTCAAACAACAGAGAGAACTTTCTAATAGGAGAAACAAACTGTGGGGCAGGCTGCTGTGGGAGACAGCCTGCTTCTTTCTTCAGAAAGAAGAGCAAGTTAGCCAAACACCTTCTAATAATGACCCAGGTCTGTGTGAGACTGTCTAGGTGGTGGAGATGGAATAAGTAGTTGATAATAAGTTGATGTCCTTCCTGGACCTGTTTTCTTATGAGCTGATGTCTGCAAGCTCTACTGCTATCACACAGCACTGGACAGTTTTTACAAGAGACTTACTGAAATGCACGAGGTGTAACTTTCTGCTGATGCTAAGGGAAGTGCTGAAAAACTTTGAATTTACTGGAGTTATAGAGGAGTTATGTGGTGATTATGAAAATCTAGGCCATAATTCCCTCCAAAAGTAACTGATTTGATTTCTGATTTATAATAAGGTTTTTAGTATGTGCAGAATGAAAGTAATTCTTGAAAAGGCTTCATTAGAAAGTAGAGGATCAGGTGTCCTGTAAGAAGGGCTGACAGACACAGTGATCTGAATTTTTGAGTCTTTCAGGGGTTGTCTAGAAACAAATAATTGTGACTAGGTAACCTAAATAGAGATTGGAGTTGCATAAACGTGCTACAGGTGCTGTTCTCCCAGGCTGTTCCTAAGGTCAGTCCAAATAATATCTTAGGTTTGTAGATTTCAACACCCAGCTCCTCATCATTATAAAGAGATTTAAATGTTGTGTTTGTGACTGTGCTGGTTACAGCTGTGATGTTTGATTACACCTTGCAGATTCAATTTACAGAAATGCCCAGTGATGTATGTCTGATATCCTGGCAGTTCATCTCAGCATCTCCAAATAAATGTTGACAAGGTATGCACACTCATTTGATACTTTCTGTATTTCCATTCTTCTGGGGTGCTGATCCTCTGAAAGAAGCCATGATGCTGGGTCACAGCAAATACCATACAGCCAATGCTGCCCTTGAGTCATTTTAGCTTTACTGTCTGGGAAAACAGTTGATTGCATCAATTTAAAAAGTCAGCTGCTGTGTTATTAATTTTTTAAAAAATTATTTGTTCTTGGTGAAGGCAGTAATCACTAGCACAAATGAGTGCAAGCCTTGCAGCACACAGAGCACAGACAGAGTCAGGCATGGAATTTTCTTTGGAGGCCACCACGGAGTCTTAGCTGAGGCACCTTTTCAAAGTCCTGATGTAATGCTCGTCCACCAGCTGTACATATTTTGATTTTTTAGGCTGCCTTCAAGTATTTACATTGAATATTTCAGAATCAGAAATACAGATGAGTTTCAGTTCTTGGTTTCTGAAAATCCCTGAGATCCAGGGAGCTGTAAATGATCTGCTCCTTTGAAAATGAGCTCACTGATCTTTAGTGACCTAAGTATAAGAGCTTACTGGTAAGTTCACATTAGAAAAAAATTTGCCAATAGGCAAAATGAAAAAAATCTGCACACACAGTATTGACATAACATTATTGACATAATGCCTAGTGGGTGAGCCTGGCAGGGTCTGAAAACAGGTGACAAAAGGTATTTTTAATCCTTTTTCTCCTGATGCCAACAAAGAGCTTGGTGTAATTCTAGTTGTTCTCCTCAGCCCTCAGCATGCCGTATTAGATTTTATCTGGTTTTATTAGAGCAGTCAGTTTTTGTGCAAGTCTTTTCATACATGAGTTAAGCAGAGAAAATAAAGGAGGTAGAAAAATTAAATTACTGCACTGTTAGATTATTTTTTCTTTTGTTATTTACAGCAAAGCAAACAAAGCTTATGTACCACCATCTTTTATGAAGGAGGTTAATGCTCAGGCAGAAGAGGTTTTAATTTAATTTGTGATTTAAAATCCCATTTTTTTAGCTTATTTGGAAAATGCTAGCAGTTTGGAGAAAGTACATGTTTAGCCACTGTCTGTTTCCACTGGATCCTATGCCTAACCCGTCCTATTACAAGGTTCCAAAGCCGCAGGAACTTACCAAGTTTCCTTTCAATCTTCCAGATGATCTGCAAGTATTTCAGTAAGTCTTGTGTAGAATCCTAATACAAAATTATATCCCTTAATTAAATTAAGGACATGCAGTTCAGTACCCAAAGACTTTTTTAAACAGGTTTTTCTTTTAAATTTAATTATAGATAGAATTTATAACTGGTTTTAGGAAAGCATATCCAACAAAGTATACCAGATATATTTGTTAAAAGATTTTGCAAACAAAGAGAATATCTTCAAAAGCTCAGGAAACATTTTAGTCCCCAGATGCCACGAGGAACAAATTCCCCTTTTGAAAAATCTCCTGTATGTGATTGTAACTGATGTACTAATTTTCTAAACAGATTTTCTGAAAACAGGTTCCGCTTCAGATCAACCTTCTGGAAAACCTTTCAGGTGCTAAACTAATGTGAAACTTCAGGCATGCGCACAAAATGTCCAATTTCGAACAGTGTGGTGGAGAAGCGATTGTCACTTTAGCATGCTCAGCTAGGTCAGGACCTGGTGCACATCCTCTTGCCACTGATTGCATTGAGTGCTAGCTGGGACACCTGAGAAGTCCTGCTCAGTGGTCCTGACCCACCTGTGCCAGGTGTCATTCAATCATGGAGAAAACGACTGTCCCTACTCCAGAAAACTCCCTGTCAACACATGGAACACGGAGGACACAGAAGGATCTGGACAGATGAAGGGACATGAGGAAATAGTGTGACAACTACAAAGCAGCAGGGAGATCAATCTTGATTCGTAGTATGTGTCTGGTAGAGCCCTGGTGAAGACAAAATTCTGAACCAAATCCTTGCATCTTGTCTTTGAATCTCATTAAAGCTACAAAGCATCCACAACTATGAACTGACTTTTACTGTGTAATTAATTGGGGCTTTTCCTGCTTTGCACGGCAGGTGCTTTAAAGGCATGTAAAGACCATTAGGACTACTTTGATTAGGACCTGTAGTGGTGTCATGATTGATTTTAAGGTTCAGTGGAAGGACTGTGATGGGATTTGAGTTCAGCCATAAAATTTTGAAGTAAATGCAAATTTGGGGATGAGAGATTGCTTCCTTGTAAATGTTTTAAAAAAGCCTTCCTTTGTTTTTATTTCTCCCCGATGTAACTAAATAGTTATTCTGGAAATATAATTAAAATGGATTTAAAAAGAAATATTATTCATAAAAGAAGTTTCATCATTACATTCTATTTTCTCCATGGAAAATAGTAGGGTTTTAATGTAGTTGAATGTCAAAGCCCTGCGGATGTAATTGTTGTGCTTTTGAAAGGAAAACATTAATTAAATGAATGTGTCACTACCCTGATTAGCTTTTCTCCCTTTTGGATAGTTGCTGTTCCATCTCCTTTGTGCAGAACCTGAGAGTGAAAAAGTCACACAAAAAAACCTGAGAAATGTAAGAAATTAAAAGCACCCTAAAATTTCTGGCTCCATCTCCTCTTTGACTAATACTGTCTTCACAAATATAATGGATGACCACAGTATTCTGGAACTGCCTTGCCATGCAGAGGGTGATTCAGAAACGGAGGAGGTCCAGAAGAATGATGGGGGTGGTAAGGAGACAGAAACAATCCAAAATTTAAGAACACTGGAAAATTTGAATCAAACCTGAACTTCATTAAAGTCACCAAGCTTCTTTTCTGAAATTTGGAAATATCAGAACAGTGCAATTTCTTCAGTGGTTTAGTACTTGACTTTTTGCAGCTCGAGAAGGGGTGATAAAGCAACTCAGTTTGGAGTTAGCTCCAGAGAGCTCCTGCACCTTAGGCATATGTGTTGCCGAATACTGGAATAAAGCCAACAGTTGGATGCCTCCAAGAGACTGACCTCATTGCAAGGCCTTAGGAAGCAAAGTATTTCAGGACTGGGAAAATCTTTATCAGCCAACCATAGTGGGAAATGTTTGGGTCTGAGTTACGAGTTACGTACAATGGTGTGTCGCTAAAAACGATAGGTGCTTATCTGCTGTACTTCAGAATGCTTTATGTACCATTCTGTATGTGGTATGTGGTGTGTATGAACCTTTGGAATTAGCAGATAGTATTTTTGATAGTTCATGCTTTGATAATTTTGTACTTTTTCACAGCTGGGAGGTCTATTAAAAAGTGTTGCAAAAGCTGAGCATTTGTTTGAAAGGGTTGAATTTTGAAACAACAGGAAAATAAGGAAGATGTGAATGCACATTAGAAGGGATGTTTTATCTGCCAAGCAAAGCCACAAGCACAAGGGCCTCCTGAGCTTCCAGTGCTGAGAATTCAAGATGGCTCAGGAAGCTGTTTGGGCCCAAGGTTTATTATTACTGCCAGCACGTTGGGAGAAAAGAAGGAATATTGATCATGTTGATATAATTCTAGGAGATAGCTGCAGAAATTTCTCAGAACTTCTTGGTTTTGCCTTTCACTTCCTTTCAGTTTTGATGCTGAATGTGAACCTTCAAACTAAGATTTTCTTGAGAGATTTCTGTTTTGAGAGCGTTTTCTGATGAGTGCACTACATATCTTTGCAATGTGATAATTCAGCACTTTATGGCAATGATTTCACTCTGTAAAACTTGTAATTCAAAAAGCTAGGGAAAAGACCACAAAACTTTGCTGGAATTGTAGAAAAGTCTAACTCACCTAGCAGAAGATTGGAAATTTCAGTGAGCTGAGTTTCAGATTTGACTCAAATATTCCAGATTCACCGAGCTGTGATGGTTTTCCTTAAATGATCTTCCTGACCTCATTTAATAAAAATGTTTTAAGAAAAATAAAACTCATCACTGATTTAGTCTTTGATATTTCTGAACCTTGGTGGAGGGCAGAGGTGGAGGAGTGGTGTGTGTGTGGGGGGGGTGTGTGTATTTGTACTTCCCTGAACCCTTTTGATGATATTGAAAAAAATACTATTTTTCTCAATATATCACCTCAAAGAGTCCAGTTATGGTAGTGCATATTTCTCTTGTTATGAATTAGACAATGTCTGCTATGATGGAGACCTAAACACACCTGTTGGGTAAAAGATTGAATTTTAAGATTTACACCACATGAAATCTTCATCTTCCAATATATACTTAAAAATGCAGCTACAGTTATCCTCTTATGGAGTGATTTTCTATGGAACAGAAATTTGAATTGAGGATTAATGAAATTTTTTCACAAAAATGTTTTTTAAATTTCTGGACTCTGGGTCAAGAAACTATATAGTCCAAAGTCATGTCTTATGACAAACCAAAATTTTTGTTGTTGCTAAAAGCCTCAAATAGATCAAGATTTGCACCAAAGTCATAAAAAACTGTAAAAAGTGGCATTCAAACAAAAACCAAGCTTTGGATTCTGGTGAGAGGCAATATTGAGTTAGTTGCTTCAGAAAAAAGAGCTACTGAAAACCAAAACCTTAAGCCCAAAACCTCCCAAGGAGAAACAGCTGATTTTGGCTTAGTATGTGTTTATCAGTTCTTAAAATTCCAGTTTCAGGGCTCCAAACTCATAAAACAATGAAGAACACCTTTGATATTAGCAGATGCATATGTTGCTGTCAAAAAGCAGCTTCAGTCAAACTGTTGATGAACTGTATGTTAGAAACTGGTTTAAATTCTCATCTTGTATCAATATCACATAACACCATGATGTGACTTCTCGAGAGTGTGAATGAGGTAGTGTTAAATTAAGATTTCTAACTCCATTTAGTCCCTGCACAACAAAATGTTTCCATCCGTGCTAGTAATCACATGGATCGCATTTCAGGACTAATGTTATGGATTTGCTAAAGCAAACTGGATTTTCTTGCACACAGACTTTCTCACTGACTCCCACAATATGAATATACTTAAAGTGTGCTGAAAATGGGTTTGGCACTATGCACGCTGTCTGGTAAAATAGTCCTTCACTTCAGCTGTCTGTAGACTGAAAAACAGACTGAGAAAAGTTTAACTGTTGAGAAGGGAGATAGCAAAAGAAACTTGAACACATTAGAAAAACTTAGCTGCAAGTGTTGTGATGAAAGGCAACTAATTTGTTTCAGGAGTCTTTATGTCTGTTGATCATAGCAATGACCCATTGCTTAGAATTGATAAACTGAATATACAGACTGATGTTACAGAATTTCTTTCTTTCTTCCTGAACTCATATGAAGTATCATCACTTACCTCGAAAAACAGCATTTTTGCTTCATAACATATTGAATGACTGAGTCTATTAATTTTTTCCAATGTTAAAGAATGCCTAGCAATAAAACTTGTTTAACACATTAAATGGTTCCAGCAAGCCAAATATCAGCCTTGGCCACTCAGTGGGAAGGGTGGTGTGTTCTCCAGATGACAGTGGATCAAGTTGTCATGGTACACAGAGATTCATCCAGAGATTCTGGGCACCCTTAATTCCCAGGCATGCCAGAGGAGCTTAGGAGCACTCAGAAATTTTTAACTTCTGAGGCTTCTAGATGAGGTGCTGGCATAGTGGTTATTCAGACTGATGAGCTCTGTTCACAGTCTTCCTTTCAGGGAGGCATGAGACTTGCCATCTAGCTCATGAACCATGCTTCCCTTCTGGGCAACATTCTGCCAGTTACAATTCCAGAAAAATGAAATATATAGCCTCTTAGTAAGTTAAATTTTTTTTAGAAATTAGTATTTTTAACTTGCAAAGTTAGTGATGTTTTCTTTATTGCACTGGTCAGGTTCCAGTGCAAAATGAGGTGACCTGGAGACACTGCTGGGCTGAGAGTGTGATATAGAACCAGCAGGAGGGACTCTTTCCTCTATAACAGCCTTAGATCATTAAGTGTTGTTAGAGACCCTGAAAATTCAAAAATTCTATATTGTGGACCACAGGGCAGGTGACAACATTTTGGTCTGTCTTCTTCATCTCTATGAAAATCTCATATAGTTCAGATTACTCAAACCTTAACTAGACAAGAGTGAGTCAGCCTTCTCTAATGTCATCTATCCTAGAGAGGTGATCTCTAGTAAACACTTACCTGTTTTCTACTCCCTTTCCTTGTTGACGTTTTCCCACCCAGATCTTTACCTACTCAACTGTTGCTCTCTGCCAGGCTTTTCCATATCTCTTCCCTTCCAGTAGCAGGTCACTCTTGGGGTTGTCCTGAGGACTCCTGTGCAGATTTCCTCCTCCTCTCCTGCCTCGATTTTGTTGACTTCACTGTTGGGGTTTCCGTTTCTCTTGAGAGAGTTTATGACCATCCAGAAACTACCTCTGCTAGGAAATTATTTTTTTCCTTAAAGGAATGTGTTCTTAAAAACAACACTAACCTTTCAGGGTAGACTCAAGGGATGACTAATATTTTGGCATACTCTCAGCAGTTCATATTCTCTCCTCTTTCTCTTTCCTTTCAGTTCCATTGTGTGGATTTTCTAACTCTCTTTAGAGCATAATTGGAAAGCATATCTTTGTTTATTTTTTCCACCACACTGGTTTTTTCTCTCTAGCTCATTTTCCTGCTCTGGGAATACAAAGTACTGTGAACCAATAACAGTTCTTTAATGACGGTTGTCTTTAATTTCTCAAGGTTCTGTCAGATACAGTTTTTGTCTTCCTCATTTTTTTGCCATCTGTGGTGAAGATAATGCAAGTCTTAGGATTTTTCAGTAGACATCTGCAATAATTCTCCAGTTTCCTTCTTTCATCTGCAGAAATTGAGCTCAGTCTATCCTCTTCAGAATTGAAGAGTTTGGAAAGTATTGACAGTATGAATCTCTGTTCCTTTTCTCTCATCCAGCTGAAATGGTGTGGGCTTTGTTTCACCTTTGGTTTTTTTGGGGGTTTTTGTTTTTTTTTTTTTTTTTTTTTTTTTGGTTTTTTTTTTGTGTGAAGAGGGCCCGAGGATTACTGGGATGTCATCAGTCTCCTCTGCTAAGTTGCATAATTGCCAACTTGAAAAGGTTCCTGGATGTTCTCTTTCCCAGCACACGCTGTTCTACTGTTCACACCATTTATTCTAATACTTGTCAGGCATGCAGTGCTTTTTTTTTTTTTTTAGTACTAATCAGCCTGAAGAACCCATGAGGATAAGTGTTAGTGCATTTTCAAGGAAGACATATTCAGAATGATTAATTTCTGAAGGACAAAGGGGTGAAAGCTACTGCACCTGCTGGCTTCCAGAGCAGTTGGAGTCACAGAGGTGACTTCAAGGCCAGGTTTCCAGCATTGTTGACCTCCTGTATCTTCTGCTGCCTTTGGCTGGGGTGCGAGGAGGTGGCCTGGTCCATGTCTGCTTGGGAACAACCATGTGGAGATTTGCACTAGAGTGAGGCATCCCTGTGACCTTGCTGAGGCCAAGAGGATGCTGGGGACACAGCCTTGTAGGAGGCTTTCCAGATAATTGACCCAAGGCCAGCTGCAGTAGATAATCCCTTCTGGCCGCTGACTGGACTCCTCCAAGAACAGTCTGAGAGCCTACTTTGCCACCATCTTCTCCATTTAGTCCCCATGTTGGGAATCTCACTTACATCCACATAATTCTGCTCATTAGAACAGATCTTTCTTCTGACATCTAGCCTATATAATCTATCTTTTATGCATATGGGCTGGGCTGAAGAAGGCACAAAGAGGTGATGACCAACAGTGTGTTTTACTGGCTTTTTTTTAAATGGTTCTTCAATGCTTAGTTTTTTACCAAACAATTAAACAGTGTTGTTTGTCATGATCACTTCTTTTCATTTCCATCCAGAAGTGAGTCTCCTCCTAGCATGCCACTTTGTCCCATCTCATCAGCTCAATGCTGTTGTAGGATGAATGAACACACTTTCTGTGGGACAGCTGCTCCTGGGAGCACAGAAGCAAAAGTGGCTCAGAGACATGCTCCTAACATGGAGACTCCATCTAACTGCACTTCAGAGATAACAGTGGGGGAACAAATGAGCTCCAGAATAGTTTGGGTAGCTTAGAATCATTCAGTGATCCCACATGAAATACCACTGCTTCTTTTATTGCTCTGCTGTTGGGGATGTAAGCAGCACAGGCAGGTGGATGGGAGCCCCAGGGAAGTAAAAAGGAAAGGCATCAGGACCCTTTGACAGTGCCATTCCCCTCTGGTCCAAGATCAGAGAGGACAGACCTTTGGGGCACACTGTGGTGTGTCCCATAGCTGGCAGATGGGATCAGTAGCATGCTGTCCAGTTTTCCCTGCACCTGTTGTGAATGCCTTTCTGCTTGGATCACTTTCCTTTTCCTTGATCTGATGTAATTTTTACAGACGAGACGTTCATGGAGAGATTCCAACAGACCTCTAGTAACTTTTTCCATTGAATAATGCTTTATCCTTTTAAAACTGTTTCAAATAAATATGATAATTAATAGAGACAGGAAAAAAATTAGGAACATAAGGCATTTTTGGAGGATGAGGAAAGACCACCCGGTATATCACGTATTTCCCTTACCCACATATCTTCCCAGCCCAGCTCTAGCCAATTGCTGCACAAACAGCTCTAATATTAAAATCCTAACTGTTTTATTGGTTATGTCTAGATTTGCCACAGTCATAATTAAAAATTTTGCTGTACTTGTGACCAAAGAATCACAGAACATCCCAGGAATTACAGAAATCAGGGCTGCTGGGAACTTAAGCTGATCATTATTTCCATTGCTTTCATGCCCACTTGACATGCCTGACAGACATTTGTCTAACTTGTTCTTAGAAGTTTTGTATTTGCCATTGTGCTGCTTTTGTCTGCCAGCTAAACCAGTGTTGCACTTCAATAATCACCCCTCGACCACTGCTGTTGCCTAACAGCAGGAATTCTTGCTCCCAAAAGTTTCCATTGTGTTCCTTTAATGAAATTGGTGTTGGGATGACAGTTGGAACTGGGGATATGTTTTACTCTTCATGGGTAAAAAAAGTCACCCCAAAGTTTCATTGCATAAACTGACACAAATTAGAGGTACAGTTTCTCACCTATGCATTCAGAAGCAGATTTTTTTTTGCCAATCGCAGTAGCAGCAAGGATAGTCTTGAGAATCTGCTTCTCCTTTCTTTCCATATAAGGCTTTTTATTTATATAGGTGTTCATAAGAGAAAGTGCTCCCAGTACTCTGGCACCTTTGCCAGACTCTAAGTGTATTAAAATGATCACTTTCCATTTCCTTGAGTGTAGCCCCGAAACAGCAAGATCAGAAGGAAGGAAATGAGTTCACCCCTCTGCCATCTGCAGTTTTATGTCCCTCTGTTTCCCACCCACCTCCTTGCAGGCAAGGAATACAATTCCCACTCAGAGACTAATAACTGCATGTAAATTTGGTGGGGGAGGGGGAGATGTTCCAAGATATTGAGCTCTAATAGAGAATTTCCTGCTATGCTTCTGCTCCTGCAGAAGTGGGTTTCAGCAACAGCACATTGCTAAGGCAGCTCTGACCAGATACTGTGGGGAAAAGAGGATGTCTCTTGGGAAATGCCTGGCTTACCAAGCCAGGTTTTATAAACCTGATCTGAAAGACAGCTCATTGCCAGTGCAAGTCTGTGGAGAGCCTTCATTTGGTATGTCCATGAAAGGAAATACCTCATCAGAGGTGAGACTGAGCTGATTAGCTGCAGCCTCTGAGCAGAACCAAACCACTGCCCTGTGCAGAGCACAGCACCATCACCTCATCTCCAGATGACACAGGCTGTTCCTGCATTCCAAAGTTCATATCCAAACAAAAAAATAAATACAAGAGTGCAATCCTTTAGCCATCTGGTAAATGGAAAATTCAAACTTTGCCATAGAGGTTGCTAATCTCCTCCTGGCAGCTGGGATGCTGACCAGACACCCTGATGCAAATCCAAGCAGCAAAAGGCAGGCACACACCTGTCAGGAAACGAGACGAAAGCGTGGCTCTTCCGACTGCTCGGCACAAGCAGCCAGAATCACCTCCCCAGAGCCAAACCCCTCATGTCTCAAAATGCTACGTAATGCAGCTGGCAGCTCCAGTCAGAGGAGTCAGTGCTTTTAAATCAGACTGTCACTGGTGTATCGTCCTCGTCACATCCCATGGTTGTTCATTTATGTGGCCTGCGTGCCTTCCGAGTTGTGGATGCTACACAAATCTGAGAATAATGCTGGCAGGGCAACTTTTCATTCCCTCTTTTATGAGCATCCTATCCTCAGCAAGAGGACAGTGAGGTGGGAGAGGAGTAGAGGAGACAGCTGGGTTTTATTTTTGCCATGTCTGCAGAGGGGCAGAGATGAGGAGTAGAAGGAAAGGCAGCAAGCAAGTGAACCGTTGCTCCTGTTTTAAAAAGAAATATTTAGGCTCCTGTCTCCAGGGACCTGGGTTATGAGTCCTGAAGGAATGGGGGAAAATCCTAAAATCTCAAGGCACAGAAGCAACATCGGAAGAGCACCACGCCCTGACCTGAAAGCCCTGGTGACATTTGTTGGTTTCCCACTCAGTGCTGTTTATTTTTGAAGCTCCTGCCAGCTCACCTCATGCACTGCATGGTGAACTGAAGTCAGACTCTTAAAACTTTTATCTTGTGAGGCTCAGTGCACTCTAGACCCTCTCTGGGCTTGATCCAGTACGCATCTGATGAGGAGTGGATAGACCGGAGTGCCTGACAGCCACAATCCATGCCATCAATAAGAAAGCAGTGCTAGGCTGGTTTCAGTCCATGGCAACAGCAAAACCAGCCTACTTCAAAGTGCTCTGAGGGACACACCTGCCTTTAGAGCAAGGCTGGCAGGTGGGAGCTTGGGGCTCTCCTTGTTTTCCTTTGCTACATGGGGTGCAGCTCAGGGCGACAGGAGCACTCTGACAAGCCCTGAGGCTGGGTCTTGGGGGACCCTCTGGCTGCTGCTGCTGGCAAGGCAGGCAGGGCTGGAGCTGGGTTTTGGCCAGGGCTCTGCCATCTAGAACTGCATCCTGTGGGAAGCCAGGCCCAGGCAAGAGCTATGCAGCAGAAAAGACTCACCTTCTTGGCCTGGCTCTTTAATCAGGAAGGGATCATTTTCTGTGAAGAGCTGTGTCCCCAGGTAAAAGGAAATGTCAGAATGGATTGCCAGAAATAGGTGCCTGATTTGAGCCCAGCTCAGGTGGGGATGCTTTTTATTATCAGTAGTTAAATGCATTGGAAGCAAAAAAAGGTGAGTTTATCTCCTGTTTATAGACTTTCACTTTAACAAAGTAAATTTGCTTTTTCTGGTTTTTGTTTCTTCCATGTCTCTCTAAATGGGGATTCTATCTGTAGCATTTTACAGATATGAAGGATGGAGAAACAGTTCAGAAACTGGCATTATGTTCCCTTGTTTTCCCATCCTATTCCCATGGAGATTTAGGGAGGAACTGCTCCAGACACAGCATTTGGCAGGGTTTGGTCTTTATTTTTTTCTGAGCCCAGAAAGCTGTTTCTGTTTGATCCTGATGAGACTGGTGTTGAGGAATTTGCCACCAGTAAAAAGTCCACTGAGCTTTCAGGGAGGATGAGACCGCAAACATTCGCTGCTGCTCCTGGAAGAGAAAGGCTCTCAGCATGCACAGTAGCCTTATTTAACCTGCGTGCTGCCCCTCAGACATCCTGACATCAGAACCCGCCGCGATGGCAGAACAGCGCTGCTCTGAGTCTGCAAAAGCCATTAGGACATTCTGCTGCTGCAGGGACTGGGGCCAAGCAGCAAAGACAATCTGCCTTTGAATGCAATCAAACACGAGTTTCTGCTCTGAAGGCTGGAGAGGAATGCCAGGAGGACAATCTGAGTGCTAGCAGGACGTCTGGCCCTGGGGCCAGGCAGCATGCCAGCCTGTACCGACCTGCTCGGCCACCACTGCCTGCCTCTGTCCAAGAAAATGCTGGGTCATTTTAAGAAGATTTGTAAACCGAGACCTTTGGTCTTCCAATATTTAAAAGATATCCAAACTGTTACTGTGGCTACTATAGCTAAGGGCAAAAATCACATTAAATTCTAATGAATGTAATGGCTTACATTGAATTATCAGGATCAATGTCTAAGGAAAAAATGGCAGTGTTATCACATTTGTTTACGGTTTAAAGTACATCCAGCATATATTCAGGGTATTTTCAGGCTGCAGAAAAGAAGGTTTACAAATTCTAACAGGCTGGGCACCTGTTAGACCTTTTGCTGGTCTCCATCCAAGCTTGGATCCAACTGCTTTTCACCATCAAGGTGAAATTCCAAGCTGCAGCAGTGCTGGAAATTTGCTCCTCATCCATTTTTCCTCTAGTTCCAGGAATGAAATAATACTATAAAAAATGCATCAAAACAAGCCTGGAAAAATATTTGCTGTATTGCAGAAACCAGGAGATAAGAAGACTCATGGACCAGAGCAATTTCTGTGAATATGTAACCAAACTGAATCAAATTTAATTGGCAATTATTTCTTCCAGACTAATTTTTCTGCAACAGTTGAACTACTACGTTGTTTGCTCTAATGTCTGTGTGCTTCCCTCTAAGACAGATCTTATTTATACTCTCCTCTATAGCAAAGGATGCTAATTCTTATACATGATATGATTTATTGTCTCAGCTACTCTTAAACAACACAAGCTTATAGTCAAATTGGTCTGCTGAACAAAATTATTAGTTGAATAAATCTGAGGAGTGCAAAAACTCAGTGACTCTTCTCACCAACATTTCCCAGTTTCCTGTCTGAATAAAGCTCTTTTGCTCAGACTTTTGAACAGCTGAGTCCATATATTTTACAACACCAGCATTACATACATTGTTTCTTTCAAGAAGAGATCCCAGTGAAATAAAGGCAAGTGAATCTGTACTGCTGGCATTTGCAGTGGGAAAAAGAACAAAGCAGCTGGTAAGAGCCCTCAGGGAGTTCTTGTCTCAGCAAGCAGTGCAGCCCTCACTGCGGCTGTGCCCGGAGCTCGCTGCCTGTGGCTCTGGCACAGGGCATGGCAGACAGCTCTCAGTCCCAACAGCCTTCCCCCTATTTTTACCCAGGCACTCAGGTCTTCTGCTTCATGCCCTGTGCTGTCAGAAACTGGCTTGCTGAGCCACCATCCCAGCTGGATATCGAGGGTGTCCTTTCCCTGGTACAGAGAGAGTCTTGCTGCCTTTTTAGTTATTCAGGGGTGACCAGCTGTTGTGGTTTAGGAATGGTACTCCCCAATTCAGGGCTCCCACTGAGGCTCTCCAAACCATGCAGCTCTCTCTCGCTGGTTTGACACAGTAAAATACTCACTGGGAAACAAGAACTCCCAAATCATTCCTGTTTGCAGATGTCAGGGAAGCTGAGCTTTGCCCCGACAGCACATGTTGATCTCCTATCCAGTGGTGGCTGTGGGGGTGGTCCAGCCTTGCCACACCAGGGCTGATGGGGGTTACAGCCAAGCCCCCCATCTTGCCTCAGAAAAGAGCTTTGAGAGGGAAAACCCTTTAGTAAGCAACAGGACTAATCACACCTGGGGTGGAAATGACAGATTGGAAGTGCAGAACAAAGGGAAAAGATGGCTTTTATTACAAGGGTTCATAAAGTCATCACTCAGAGAGAAACCCAGCACTTGGGGAAAGGCCACGTTGCTGGGAGAGGGAGAGTGACAGAGGCTTTCATTTTCATGTGTTTTTCTTCGTCCACAAAGCAGAGATCATACAGGGAATGCCATATCCCAGCACCACCTCGTCACAGGAGCTGCTGAGACGTGAGCTTCGTAGTCCTGCTGTGCCCATGGACGTCTCCCTGGGGGATAAATCCTCACCCTTTTCACAGATATTCAGGCTGGATGCTGTGTCCTTGGTCCAAACCAAAAGAACATTAACCAAGATGGCTTTTGTGGGTAAGAAAAGGCAAACAATCTGCTGTGCAACTGTGACGCCTTCATTCTGTTTCCCTGAACTGTAAGAAAAAGGAGGAGGATTTACATGGTAGAGCAGCAATGGATGTCTCACAGGGACAGAGACTGGAAAGGTAGCTGCTTGGAAAATTTCAGTGTGAAACTGAAAACATTAAACTTTATTAAAAAAACCAAGAAAACTTCAGTTTAGCTTTCAGCCAAAAATGGCAAATGATGGAAAAATTGTGGTTTCCTATGAAAAAGTAAGAGAAAAATTTCCAGGAAAGTCTTTGTCTAGTCAAAAATGTACTGTTCCATTATAACATAAATAAAAAAAACCCTATTAGATCAGACAATTTCTTCCCAGTCCTGGTTAGGCCCAGCATTCCTAAGAAGACCATACCCACTAGATGTCAGTCTATTGCCATGCAATAAAAACATATGAGCCAGAAATGTCATCAGGAGTTTTTTGGGATGAGGATATTTCCACTGAGCTGTCTTCTGTCAAAAATGTTGCCAATAACTCCTTAATTTCTATAAAATTCCTAAGTTTTGTACTTCCAGAGTTTTTCAAGGCCGTTGCAACACATTCCATGCACTATGCCAGCCAGATATTTTTCCACTACCACATCTAACCCCCAACTGACCTTTGAGTCCCCAGATCTTAAAAAACTTTTAAGCAACATTTGAACAGCATACAAAAGGATACAAAAGTGTAATCCCCTCTGACTTCTCTACCATTCATGACTCCCCCTTCAGTTCATGGTATTGCAGATTTTCTAGAGACAGAGAAACAAGCACTTTATTTAGCTGAGGTATGGGTACACAGCAAAAAAATCCTTTCTGCAATATTTTAAATAGCTGAAGCAAACACCTCTCATCCTGATGCCAACACATGAAGAAAAACAGAGTGCATTCTATGAAACATAGGTCCTAAAAAAATATTCTATGATTTTCCTGCTCTCAGCAATCGTTCACTTTGGGATTCAGGTATTCCAAACAAGGCCCATAAAAGCTCTTTGAGATAATGACCACAGAAAAGCTTATTCTTCCCACCCACCACCTATTACCCCAGGCCTGGGCCCTAGGATATATCACCATGTCCCGCAGCCATAGGAGGAGGAGGAGGAGAGAAGATACAGCAGGCAGGAATTGTGCAGCAAGATTGATTTATTTAATTATTTTACAAACTCTTTTATAGACTTTTTCCTTCATAGTCTAATTGGACAAAGGACCAGCCACCCCTTGGGGTGATTGGCTAAAATCCTAAAACATCCATTGTCAAAACATTTTTCTACTATACCATAAACAAGACTTTTCAAGGTAGCAGGTGGCTTGGTTGTCTATAGAACTCTGCTACCTCTTCTATGAGAGAGAAAAGTCTCTCACGGACTTAGAAATAGCAAGAAAATCCTTGCCAGCAGCATTTTTGTATCTACAACCACCTGTGACAAATGCTATGATACTGTAAACTGCTCTCATTGACTTTCATCCCTGAATTGACTTCAGTGGAATTTGTGACAGTTGTATCACAAGAAAATGTGGCCAATATTTTCTAAAAATTGTGGCCTGGGTGGTGGGCTATTTCAATATATTTTGTTGCTTGTGTCTGCATCCATATTGTTTGCACCTTCTTCAGTATTTGTTCTCTTTCAAGAAAAATGTACAGCATTTACCTCTGGCATGGAATGCAATAGGAGAAATTGTTTAGCCTTTAGATCAGAATGGCACTTTCTTTCCTGGATACAAAACTTTAGTTTTAGGAGGCTTGCTCACATATTTCTGCTGCTGAATTAGAATTTGAATCTTCAGGAGATCAAAACTCCCTTTCACATACACATACAAATATAATAACAAGGGCAATTCAGTTTTGGAGTGTTTTGTATATTACAAGCCAGCTTTTTTGAATAGCACATGGAGACACCTGAGCAGAATTATAAATACAGAATCTGTTAGAATATCTGGGTTGAAGACTTTTCTTGGTGATCAGCTGTGATTTCCTCATTCTCAGAAGAAACTCTGTGTCTTAAGAAAAGTAATTTTTTTTCTGAAGATTTTTTTGGTAGGATTATTTTGCACCCAGTGGTTGCTGCTGAATTCCATGGGTTTACATAGCTCCTATGCTTTTTAACGCCAGATTATTGGGAGACAGACAGTCAATTAGGAAAAGAAAAAAATGTGTGTATCAGATTTGTGTTTGCAAGACCAGACAAAACCGGAAAGAAAAGAAGAGCCCTCTTAGTCATAAAACTTCAAAGCCTCACTTTTCCTTACAGAATAGAGAATGCAGGAGTGAAAACTGAGAAAAAGACCTCCTCGTGTTAAATACCCTCCTGCTCTGCTTAGTGGTGGGCATCAAGCCATGCTTCACAGTAATGCTTGTGGGAGAGACCAAGGGACAGTTTTGGCTGGCCACCATTCCTATGATGGTAATGAGAGGAACACATTTAATTAGAAATCCTGAAGTCTCATCTTCTGCCCAAGAAACTGCTGTGACTGAGCTATACAAATTAAACTTGTGGCTGGCATAAGAGAAGTGCAAAAAGGTAGTTAATAAGTTAAGTTTCCTGGTGTTTATTGGACCTTAGTGCCAAAAGAATTTTCAGTAACAAAACCCATACATGTACAACTCTCTCAAAAGGAGCCTGAAGAGATCAGCAGCAACAGTTTTGGGGAAAGCACCAGCTCTGACTGGTGCTTTCCCCAAACACATGTTCTGACTGGCAAGCACTATTTCCATCCACATTTGGCTTTCATTTACAAGTCATGCTTTGCACATGGGGTCTGTCTCACAGGTGTAGCATGTTCCAGACAGCAGAGATCAAACGAAATTGGATAAATCTGCCTATCGAGACTTAACACATGATGTGTAGTGGAAGATATGATACAACACCTTTGGTCCTCTGTAGTTATTCATAAGTTGGAACACCCTCCTATTTAAAGAGGTTCACTGTAAAACTCTTGTTTAATTTGTTCTAGCCTAACACCTTCAAATCGTCATTTGGGATTTTCCTAGTAACTGAAACAGCTTATGTGAGCTGTGACATCTCAGGTGGGTCTTAGTTTTTCATCAGATCCAGGATGATTAGACTGTCTGCTGGTGACAATTCTTTCTTCAGGTCTTTGGGAACACACAGTAATCAAGCAGTTGAAACAACAAGGGAGACAACTTGCTTTATTCTTTCAATTTCTCTGTTGTACAAGCCCTAGCTTAGAGGGTCACCAGAAAGCTTTAACTCTTCTACTGATAGTCCAGATCTCTCTAGCAGATGGGAAATAATAATGCTTTTGGCATCAAAGTTTGTTCAACAAATTGTAACAACAAGAGAAAAAAAATCCAAGGCTGTTGTTTTTTAATTTTGTTTTGGTTTGATCAGTCGTGGAAAGAATCTTCTAGGAAATGTATTGCAAGTAATCCTTCTACATGATAAATCCTATCTTTAGGGTTTATTCGAATAACCCTTGCCCTGAAAATGTCACTGAAATAATGTAAAGGCTTATATGTTCCCACAGCCTTAGAAATTATGAGGTGTGGGTTTTTGCTCATGCTAAGGCTACCATAGCTTAGATAGTTGAAAGATTTAGGATCAGATAAAGATCCTTCTCTGAAGGACCCAGTGATCCTTCAAATTGTGAATAGAAATATGAACCATCATCATGTTCTTGTACAAAAACCCAAGAAGTGTTTCCTCCTGGGGATGTATGTTCTCCACAGGTAGCAATTTATTTAGAAATTATTCTGTTGTGTAGGAATTCTGACACTAGGAAGCAGAGGAAAGACAGAGTAGCCTAAGAAAAAGCAAACTGTTGCAAATGAATAGGAATGGATCTCCAAAGTGTTAGTACAATGAAAACCAAGGTATAGTACTGCTCTTGCACTGAAGAAAGGTGGCTGGTTGGAAGGTGATAATAAGTGACTAAAAATAAGAGAAGTTTCAGTCAATATAGGGAGGCATCCATAAAGAAGAATATTAACTATGTCTTCTGAAAGAGAAATGTACCTCTACAGTGGAAGCCACTTAGCAGCAGATTGGTTTGCTCCCTTCTTAAAACCATTCTTGAAAATGACAGTTAGGAAATGTTACATGCTGGCAGACAATGTGAATGAAGAGACTAGATCAGCAGCTAAAATGTTGATTTACAAAGCCCTAAAAAAGATATCTGCTCCACAGGAGAAGTTAGGGAGCAACTCCAATGCCCTGAGATGCTGCATCTTGACTTGGTGTGATAACCTGGGTGACCAAGAAGAGTCAAGAGGGCTCCTAAGTGAAAAGCTGCTGACCGCTGGACCCTCTTTTGGAGGCCAGGAAATTCTGAGTCAAAGTTCTCCTTACAGCGCACAAAGGTGACTGAGTCTCATACTGAACTGAGGCGCATGATCTTCATGTTGCTGCAATAGGTATTTCTGGGCAACTGGTAGACTTGTTTGGGCACTCTAGAGGAACCTGTAAGGGTGCCAGGACCCCACCTCCAGAATGTCACAATGGATCACCTGGGGACAGTAAATAAAATGACCAGAACTTTAAGGTCTGGTTGGACCATTGTTATGCTCCTGCAGCAAATGCTGGTTAAATCTAGAGTCTGAACAATCAAAGAGATGCATAGGTGTGGGAGAGAGAAAAGCAGTCATGAGGAGCAGCAGTTCTTCAGTTCAACTCCAGAAAGAAAGTCACTAAGAAGATTGCTTAAAACATAGGATACAGCAAAAAGGTGAGAGATGGGCAGAAACACGGGGCTGATATTGCTGGAGAGCTGGAGCAGCTGCTGAAAGGGATGTAGTAAAAGACTCGATCAGCTCAAGGACATCCTAAGTGCCAGGCTTGCACTGCTTGGCTCGTTTGTGGCAACAGAGTGAGAGTGCAGAACACAGGGAAGATGGGGGAATATGATGGCAGAGCACTGTCCAGAGGTGCTGGACAGACTAATACAACAAACTGGTGCTGCCTGAGGTTGGGGAAATGCCAGGTACCTGCAGGCAGACCCTGTGATACTGCAGACTGTGGAAACAGAAAGGAGAGGTGGGAGAGCGGAGTGGAACATTTTATGCAAAAGCAGTAATATGCTGCTAAGATACCAACTACAAAAAACTCTTTGAATCAATTTACTGAGAAAAGGATGTAGAAATATCTGGATAGATGTTTAAGAGTAAAACAAGCTGCTCTGCCAGGACAATCTGCCTTTAGACAGCTGGAAAGGAACATGAAAGGGGCTGACTAGCAGCAACCTTCTGTTGAAGTCAGGCTGAGAGGGAAAACTTTTGTGTCTGAACATCAAAGATGCCTAAAAGGCATAAGACAAAGTTGAGAGATTTTTTTCAAGCATTGTTCTTGCCCTAAGCAATGCTTGGCAGACAAAATATGATTCTTGTTCAAGGCATGAATTTAAATTGGTGTTAGGTCTGAGATATAGCCTGAAATGAGATGGTTAGTGTACATGTTAGTGATTGTCTATATTAATTATATGTAATAGGAATATAATTTGATAAGAGTGGTCTGGGGCAAAAAAATAGTTGAGGGATGAGTTTTTTGCTGCTGGGGCAAAGTTTAGCAAGGTTTTTTTTTACAAACAATACTCCAGGAATCAGCTGTTCTTTCTGAGATTTTTCAGAATGGGGGATTGTGACACAAGCTCTAAGAAGGTCACAAAAAGAAATGAATGGAATTGTTTAGCCAATATAAAAATAACAGGGGAATGCCAAAATTCATCATTATTGGCAGCCTCGGGGCACATTGCGGCAAGTCAGTGTTGCTGGGACAGTGCAGAGAGGTTTGGACCAGGTCTGCTTGCACTTTGCCTAGTTCACATCATTGTTTATTCATTTCTCACGTTCCAAAATATGAAAGCCAACATTTTTCATATTTGGATGGCAAAGTCCAGCTGAGTTAATTAAATCAGAAGTGAGAAGGATACCAAGTGATTTCATAGACCATGTCAGTTGTGGTTTTTATGCAGGGGATTTTCTCAGTAAGCTGTTTAGAACATGCAAGAAAAATCATAATGTTGTATTTTCCCCCAATTTTAGTTGCATGGTAAGTAATGCCCTTCTGATTGTGACATCTTTGTCAGGAGAGGTGTGGCAGCTCTTCACAAGCTTTGAGCCTGACTAGATAAGTAACAGCAGAACAACCTTAGGATTCAGACAACCATCCAAATTGGTGGAGTTTGACAAGTTATTACATGTTCACTGAGTAATTCTGTGGATATGATTTAAGCATGGGGAAAATTTAAGTTACTCTTGTGTAGCTTCAATCTCTTTTACAGCAGCCTGAGAGGTCTGCAGCATTCAAAGTGAGAGCTATCTTCTGTACTTTGCTGGCAGAGTTACGATTGTAGACAATGGGGGTTTTATATCAGGGTTATACTTGTGACGGCTGAGCAATGGTAATGAAATATGGGTTCTACTGTTCAAGACTGAATATTGCATTAAGTTTCGCCATCAGCATGCTTTGACCTTTATTTGCCCAGAGAGCTAAATAGCCCAATTTTCACCTCTCAGCAGTCCTCCCCTCCACCTCCATTTGTTGTGGCTACTTTCCTCTCTCACATCTGTGTATAACCTTGCTTAGTCAGCCTTCAAATATGATTATATGAGGACTGACAGCAGCTGGTAAATAATTGTGATAAAGGGTTTTGTAGTACAGACATAACCCCCCCAGAAATTGCTGCAAGGGTGATGTGTTCACAAAGACTCTTAGCAGAACCAAGAAAAATAAGTTTATGGGCTTAGTACAAGGTCAGCAGGATTTGAACCCTACAAAATTAAATTTGATCTACCTTATATTTGTCTGTTTGCTTTTGTTGACAGCTTTTTCTTGTCAGGTCTCTACATTTTCAAAGTGATATTATTTAGTGATCTTACTATATAAAAAACGAAAAATACATTAGACTTTTATCTGAAACAGTGAGATGCACACCTTGGAAAAACTAAAATGTGTTTTTCTTGCCATTAGAGATATATGAAGTTATTTTATAGCTCTGTGTTCTCATTAACTTTTGCATGTAACTATTCATCAACAAACATATACTACGAGTAATTTCCATTAAGAACAGAATGTTAAAGTTTTAGTCTCTCACAGTACAAGTGCAGGAGATTCCAATGTAGTCATAACATAATAAGCAGCTAACTGATTCCCACAGGTAGCATTAACGGAGAGGAAACTGTACTGCCCACATGCTTTAGACAGCTTTTCACTGATTTTCCATTAAGTGTTCTGTCAGTTTTCTTTGCTCTTTGAAAGAAGCCAAAAAAATATATGGAAAAGCAGAATTAGTTAGAGGTGAGAAAATAATAATCTGGGAGTTTCTTTCAGATTTGGGAAGTATCTCTTTAATTTTTTTCCATTTCTCCAGGAACCACAAGGCAAACTTATACCTGCCTTGTTGCTGTGTGCAGTGTTACAATGTCTTGCAGGACCAAGATAAAGGTTTTTGTGATGTGTTGAAAAACCCTTCTGGTGTTCTGGTTTTTTTGTCTTGAATCTATAAATTGTAAATATTATTAGAGGAATGAAGTCAGTGTGGGATCAGGTTAGAGAAAGGTTGCTACTGGTGTAAATACCAACCATCCAAAAGAGAGTGAGAATGAGTGGGGATGTCAAAAAACACGCAAAGGAAATATCTGAATATACACAGCAGTTATGTTATAAAATACACTTTTAATCTGTAGTCACTTGGTGATGCTCTTGAGTTGTATTTCAGCTTTGGGACTGATAATTTGCAGAAGGGAATGTGCTACTTAAATGTTCTTCCATTTTCCTTCCTATCTCTAAGCTGAATCCTGAATTTAGTAGGGTCCCATTGTACACTCCTGAGCTCTCTCCTAGGTCTCTCCTGCACAGACTCAATAAGCAAAGCTGAAGTCATTGTGAATTCTGTGCCACAAATGATCAGACCAAGTGGTGGGATGCATCTCACTATTTCCAATCATCTAAAAGTATCCACTGAAAATCAGTTGTTCAGACTCTTCATCGTTGCTAGAGACTCCAGAGAATACTTCATCTCAACTCACCATAAACCAGTTCTCTTTTGACCACACAAGAAGCCTAAATGAGTATTATGTAGAAGATTCCCATTTTTTTGGGAATCCTTCCTAAGTTTCTTTTCTGGCTGTTCTTGGCCTTGTGAGCTAACCCAGCCCAGTACAGCACAGCTGGGACCTACCTGAGACAGAGCAGAGCGCATGCCATGCTATAGAAACCATCGTGAGGCACATGACCAAATGTTCAGAGATTTCTGCACTACCTCTGCTGTAATGGGAATCTAAGGACCAAACCCATATCTTGAAACAATGATAAAAAATAGTTGTATCAGCTCTGCACTGGTATTTCCAAGACTTCTTTTCATGCCAGCTTCCCATGGATGCACTAGGGAGCTGAGTCTTCTGAAACTGCAGTTGCTGAAGCCCAGGAGGTTGTGGAGTCACCATCCCAGGAGATGTTTAAGAGATGTCTGGATCTGGAGCTTGGTGACGTGGTTTGGTGGTTCAGGGATTACAGTGGCAGTGCTGCGTGGATGATCTGACTGGATGATCTTAAAGGTCTCTTCCAACCTTGATGATTCTATGATTCCATGATTCTCTCATCCTGGGATTATTCTGACACATTGCTGCTCATCTAAAACAGTTAGGGCTTTTAGACTGATAAAATGATATAGGAAATTCTGCCTTGTATACAAGGCCAGAGAACCTAGTCACATTTTATTTTTCATCATATTTATCTTTCTGTAGCATCTATTCCCTCAAATGGGTACGATCTTTAATATATTGACTACTTTGATGAAAATATTATTGTAAAGCATAAATACTTACACATGCACTTTATATTCTGTGTTTTAAGAGGGTGTAACAAAGGAAGCTACCTTTGTGATGCCAGAAAATATGCCTTATATAAATGGTATTTAAAAGAAAATACCTGAAAGTTACACAATTGATGATTTTGTATTTATGAGAACTCAGTGGGAAGTGGGGGACTTTAAAACCAGACTCAAATATGGATATCTTTTCATTGGCAATGTCCTGTCTTTCCAAAGTGTATGCTTGAAAGCTGTGACTTAGATGTTTTTTCTTTGGCCTCATGATCTGACTAATCACAACCTTAGAGTTTGTAGATGTTTTATCAGTACCAATTTTCCTTAAACTCTGGGTATGCTGATGTGCCATTTGTCTAGGCACGATTTTTTTCAAAGTTTTTCTTGGTTGACAGCAATTTGCACAAGAGGCAGCAGACCCCGTCTGAGCTGGACATTGCATTTATTTCACTGTGATATCTCAAGTAAATACTATTTCAAAGTTTTATTATCGAATGTGAGCAGTGAAAACACCAGCAAGGAAAGTCAATTAATGCCAAACATTATTTTCACACTGTAACATCCTGGGGGTTGCTTAAACCTGGTCAGCTGTATGGGCATGTAGTGAAAGTAGGGTGCAGTAACCAAGCTGAGAAAGCTACTGAGGTACTGCAGATGTGCTGACGCTCCATTGGCTGTTCCAGAGGGATTTTGCTCTTACAGACACCGAGGGTGCTCTCAAGGCAGCTTGTAAGCCAAACATACCAGCTGAGCCATCACCTACCCTCAAGATGTCAGTGAGGCTCACATGAACTTGGACTTTAAAATTTTTTTCCCCCTAATCTGCAGTGCATCGATTGACGTTGCTGGCAGATTTGGCAGCAGTTTCTGGTCCCAGTGCCCAGAGAATTCCCTCTGCCCATGTAGAACAGAATGTTTTGTTGCTGCACCTAAAGGGCTGTGGCAATTTAAACCCTCACTCTAGGAACAAAAAGCAAAATGAGAAATCCAACTATAATTGTTTCTAACCTTTCAAAAACAAATTCCAGCTTTGCTTTTGGGTCAGAGTCCTTGTCCTGTGTGCTCCATCAATGGAAAGAAATAATTATCTGTTGAATCAGTGAATTCCTCTCCAGTAGATTTCTCTCAAGCACTATAAAAGGGTCTAATACATTGAACAAGACATCTGTGTTGAAAATTTGAAGGAATGCTTATTACTATTTTATCTCAATCAGCTTTTTTCTCTCTATTTTTCAAGAAAAGTAAACATTCTCTGTAGTCATCAGTCTGATATGTGTAAAGTATTCTGTTTATTTCTGAATGACCACAGGAAAACTCTAAAGTTCTATGTTTACTGGAAATTGTATGAATTATGTGAATTATTAGTCATACAAACCCCTTATTTTTATAATACAAGGAAGATCATATGTTTCCAGTTTGACGTAAAATAAGGTCATCTTACAGAGAGGCAGAAAACACTGAATTCCATATATCAGAAGAAATAGTAATTCATAATAGTTTTAAAGTATATTGCCACAGCCTGTGCCAGACACTGAAGATATTTCCACTCCTTCTTCCACCTGTTTTTTTTTTTTTGGTTTGTTTTGGTTTTTTTTCATACAAAACCACTCTTTGCAAGAAGAGGGATTCTATATCAGGATTTGATTGTTAACTGAATGTAAGTGATGTTTTTCAACTAACATGTTTGAATTTTCAGTATTAGCCATTTCTGATAGAGTGGATGCCCTTAAAATTTAAATGGTTGCTCTTGCAATAGTTACCAATTTTATTCACAGATTTCTCCATTTCAAATATAGCTTATGCTGCAAATGACATAGTGAAACCAGCAACTTTAGTGAGCTCAGAATATAAGGTTATTTGTAGCTCTTACATTGTTTCTAGGCTGACTGAAAAAACCAGACCCATTTTTACTGCATTCTAGACTATATCTATGTGATGTCTCAATATAATTTAAACAATTTATCTAGGTAGGGCAGAGCTGCTGGAAAGATATTTGAGTGATACTTTTTAGGTTGGACTTTCCAAAACTTGAGTAGTGGTTAACAGTGAATACTGTGGCAGGTTCTTCAAATTTCTACTGCAGAAAACCTTTAAATTGCTTGTTTCAAGTCTGGGATGGGAAAAATAGGGAAGAATTGGTAAAATAATATTTTATAGCAACTTCTGGCTTATTATTGTTTTCTCCTGGAAATTCTTACACCACATGAAAGCATTGATTGAAGCTTAATGAAAATAATTCACTGTTTCTGAGCATGTATCACTTTGCTCTACTCAGAATCAGGGAATATCCTGGGTTGGACTGGGCCCACAAGCATCATTGAAGTTTAACTCCTGACCCTGCACAGAACCTCAGAATCACACCATGTGCCTGAGAGCATTGTCCAGGCACTTCTTGAACTCTGGCAGGCTTGGTGCTAATTATTTTAAGAGTATGTGAGTTGCACCCAGGTACAGTTGCACCTGACTTACAGGGTTCTTTAGTGATCTGAGAACTAAACTGTGTGTATTTCATTCCTGTCTTGCTTAGTGAGCCTTGGCATGCTCCTTGTTTACAAAAATGAAGGGTCACTGGGGCAACTGTGTTGCTCAGAGTACTTCATAGCTCTCAGCAGCAAGTAGACTGCTTGTAAGTAAGCAGCAAGTAAGAGCGTCTCTTGTGGTCCAACCTCATTTAGGGCTAGATCTGCTTGAACAGTATTGCTTCACTGGTCACCACAGAGATCAGTGCCTGTCCCTCCTCTTCCCCTCATGAGGAAGTTGTAACTGCAGTGAGGTCTCCCCTCAGTCTCCTCTTCTCCAGGCTGAACAGACCAAGTGCCCTCAGCTGCTCCTCACACGGCTTCCCCTCAAGGCCCTTCACCATCTTTGTTGCCCTCCTTTGGACACTCTCTGACAGTTTAATGTCTTTTTTACATTGTGGCACCCAAAACTGCCCCCAGCACTCGAGCTGAGGCCTCCCCAGTGCAGAGCAGAGTAGGACAATCCCCTCCCTTGCCCAGCTGGAAATGCTGTGCCTGAATGCACCCTAGGAGGTCAGCTCTTCATTTTGTGAAGATCCATCAGAATTCCCATTCTGCCTATCACAAACTTTATTTCAGCTCTTCCCTACTCCAGTATCACCTGCAGTTTCAGTGGCACTGCTCTATTCATCACTGAGATCACAAGGGCAACAACTGTTGATTCCTGTAGAATTCCTCGAGATTTCCAGTTTGGCAATTAATCTCTGATAAATCGTCTCAAGGCACAGTTATATGTGATGATTAAGCATGCCAAGGTATAATCTTGGTATCAAGAATCTCCATAATTTGTGAGATTTATGAACTGTTAAAACAGTCATGGTTGTGATTTTGGTCCAAGCCGGCTAACAATTTCTTAAGTGATGTTTGAGTATGGGCGGGGTTGATATGGACCAGAGATTGCACAGGCTGAATAAAAGGCACCTTAAATGTGGTCACCACATTATGGAGGGAAAGGAAGTTGAGCAACATGGATACAGGATGTTCTGTGCTAGATAATGGATCTAAGCATAGTTTAGTTCACTCTTAGTTTTGTATTGTCTCAGTTTTTCTTAGTGGTTGCATTTATTTATATTTGTGTATTATTTATTTATCTCCAAGTTATTTATGAAAATGTGCATGCAGACATGGCAAAGGACAGAGAAAATAGTTTTGTCATTTGTCAAAACCTGTGCTGAACAGTTTGAGATAGTGCTATGCAGAATTTCTTTTTTGGGGAGTGATATGAGTGACTAACTTGGTAATGGAGTTGGCAGAGACAGTGCTGGCTAAGTGCTTGGACCAAGAGATTTGATGTAATAAAGCTGCACTTTCAAGCCCTTTTCTGCAGTGTTTTGGACAGTCCAGAGATCCAGCGATTACTGCTCCATTATATCAGTCCCCGTGGGTATTGCCTGCTGATCCCCACCAAGCTGCTTAAGTGCATTAACTTCTGAGAACTCAGAATTTAACTAATACAATTTTTTTTTTTTGCTCTGGATTATATTTATTAATTAGTCTTGCATGGATTTAGAAATTCCATGTATTTCAAGTTTATTTCTGGTAGGAATGTAAGTGTTCTTTTGAGTTTAATGGGAGTGGAAAACCACTTTAATCTCCTTTGTATCAATTTCATTTTGATTGAACCCTTTTGTTTTCATATGGACTGTACTTAGGAGCATTCTGAATAGCACAGTTACTGGTAGAAACCTTAAAGAATTTTATCTCTGTCACAGGCACAGTCTGCCCACTGAGACATGATGTATTCATCATCTGTTTGTGTGTGTAGAACATATTTAATAAATCTTAAATTTCCTAAATTTTCTGACCTGATATTTTTGAATAATATATTTTGGGTATAATTAGAACTAAATACTGTCATTAGGAAATAACTATCAAATTTTCTGGCAATGTCCATCAATTTCTCCTAGACCTTTAGTCCCTAAACATTATGGTAATATTGGTGTTTCCACTCTATCAGTAAAGTGTTGAGCCATTTACCGACCTCTGTTATTAACATACACTAAAAAGGTAAATATTTTATCAGAAGGTAGCTCAAAGATACTTAAGAGATTGATCAATCTCTCAGGTGTGGCACTAGCTTAGCAAGTTATTAACAGTTGAAGGGAAAACTTGATCAGTACTAGAGTTTATAAATTCTAAATGAAGGTGGGGTGTTAAAGAATATTCAATGCTGACCTGATCATTCCACCACTGTGAAAAATTTCAGGATGATCAAGACTCCTACTAGGAGCAAATATAGCTTTGCTTGTAAAACATAAAATAATTTTAGTTTTTATTATCCTTTCCCTCCTTTAATTTCTTTGATAAATTGGTGGATACATGGAAAGATATAATAAAAGAATGAATGCAAATCCTTTGATTATCACAAGCCAGAAAATATTGGCACCAAGGTGGCATTTATGGGGGAATTAGCAGTTAGTAATTATCCAGACAGACTGAATCAGAATGAAGCAGGTGTCCTGTCAAAAACCAAATTTAAACTCATGTTGCATTCCGGCAGAAATCTGTAATGTTCCTGGTATAAAACTATTTAAAATTATATAATATAATGTTTGTTATATGAAGTTTAAGAGGTTGTTTAAGTTGTGTTTGAAAAATAGAGGGATTTAGACTGTTGTCTGTGAATTTAATGGTAATTTTGGTACCATTAAAGTGTACTAAGCTTCATTATTGTACTTTAGAAACTGTTTGCATGAGGCTGCTGTGTGTACGTGTGTGAGTTCAGAATGTGTGCATGTGAAAGCCAGGGTACAATAAAGCATGTGTGGGTTAGCTTGGACACTGTTTCCATTCCACAGTTATAATCTAATGAAAGTACATAGAAGTTTAATTTAAAAAGCAGCATTGAACTCTAAAACACTGTAGTGCTAGGACACAAGCTGTGTAGAAAACCACATGGGAAAGTGGTGATTACAATATTGCATTTTTCCTTTTGGGCTCTGTTGGGTTCACATGATGTGGTCTGCCAAAGTATGTCTGTTTTCCTTTCCTCAGCAGAACAAAAGTGCTATTGCTGCTTCCTCTGCACTAGCCATGGTGTTTTATTTTGCTCTGTGGACATGCTATCAGTCCTGTCATTTAGTTCTGTTTCAGCACAACATTTGGGTTCATGGGCGCCTCCATCGAGACAGGCAGCACTTCCCTCCATCCCCTGCTGAGTAGCACGCTGGCTGGGAAAGGTGACACAGAGGATCTCAATGGGTTCGTTATGTGTGATAGCTGAAAGCACTTCCCTACATGAGTTATTAATAGATGATAACTGGTAGAGGCTGGGCTATGCAATGGGTTAGATTACTCGGTCTCTTGTAAACAATAGCCTATTTCTAAAGGGAAGACATTGAAGAATTACTGGTTGTAACCATGCAAATTGGCACCATTTCAGCAGTTTTGTTCAACTCATAAAGTTAACAGCTTCCAGGGGCAGTGCAAGCAGCACCTTCTATGTTTCAGCTTTTGCCTCAGCCTGCTGCAACTGTAAAGAAATGCTATGAATGATTTTATTATGAATCACTGAGCTGATGCCAAGTAAAGATAGACCAGATCTCTCCTTCACCAAAGATCCTAAGGGTTTGCCTTAATTCTAGCCACTCACAGACTCAGCAATGGCCAAACTGATCTGTCTCTCTAGGAAAGTGCAGGAAAGTGAAGGGTCATATAAAATGAGGTACTTCACCACCCAACTTGCTCCTCTGATGAACTGAATTAAGCTCTTTTGGGGGTTATCAGAAGTACCTATTGGAGGGGCTCACAGCAGTGAGCTCCAGGGTGAGTTGATGTCAAAGTCATGAATGGCAGAGAAGAGAGCCAAAGACAGGGAAGCCTTGTCAGTGCTGCTGAGAGCTCGAGCATGAGGAGCTCTCCCCCTGTGAGGCTGTGTTGACAGGGTCACTGATGGCTGCATTGGAAACGAAAGAGGCCACCACATGGGTGGCAAAAGAGGGCTTGTTTAAAGGATAGTGGGACACATGAACCCCTGCCTCAATGGGGGCGAGTCTGACAGTGTTTCTCTGGTTATCAAAAAAGCATCCTGGCTCCTTCAAGATACAGCCTGTAATGCCCAGCTCTCCCCTACACACGGGAATTGGAGGGGGCTCACTTGCCTGGCCCATGAATTTCTTTTTGTGGGGCTTATAGACCCATGGTACATCAAAAGGTATTTTAAAACCAGTCCTGTCTCTCTTGCTAAAGAAATTATTGCTCAAGGGAAAAAAAAAATCAGTGTAGGCTGACGTAAACCCACGCACTGCAATTTAGAGTTCTAAATTATGTGATGTAGTCATCACATAGATTATACTGTACTTACCCTGCGTAGCTATTAGTTGTTTCTCACTAAGATGTGTTTTGGTATGATAAAGTGTACACAAAGAAACAGACCTGCATTCTCTAATTTCCAAGATTTCTAGTCCATTTCATCAGGAGCCTAAAAATCATGAATGTGTTAAACAGAAAAGCCATAACATATGCAACTTTCTTGTAGATTTCTTATTTTACAAAATAATCAGAAAGTAATTTGGGCAACGTCATTTGACTTAAAAATTTGTCTGTAATTGAAGGACCTAATTTCATCCTGTTGTGTACATGTAAATTCAGAGTAGATTCAAATCCAGGAACTTAATTTTCAGCATGTATAAATGTAGAGACTAGAAATACTTTCTTTTTCTATGAAAATATTATTGTATTAATTAAAAAATAATTCAGATTTTTCATAAGTAAGATTTCTAACCACAGGAAAAAAAATTAGAACAAGTCTCATGAATTTTCTTTCATGGTTATAAAAAAAGAAGAAGGGAAAATCACATGTGCATTTGTACCACAGAGAAAACAAACCTACAGCTTTTAGGCAGAGTTCTAGATACTCTTTTTTTGTACCTGTGCACATATATATCCTTTTTCTGGTTAACTGGTGAGATGAACACTGATTAATTTTCAAATCCTATCAAAATTAAACACTTCCCCACCCAAACCAACAACCTTATACTCTGCTCTATTTAAGTACCACGTATGCAACACATAGTGAGATACAAAATTACTGTTGCAATAATGTTCCCAAGTCTCAAGTAAAGAGGTATTTTACTTCATGGCAAGAGAAAGTTAAAACGTTGGAGAAATCCTTACTGAAGAAGTGTGGTTATTTCTATTGCTGAACAACCAGAAAACAAGTCTCTCTAATGTTTTGACTGTAGAGAAATCACTTTAGCTGTGCTCTCCTTATGCCATGTCTCCTAGACGTGCTCTGTAGAGAACAGGTGGTTTCCCCTCTAAACCAAACATCCCTAAGTTCTCAAGTTGTGTTTTCTTAATTTTTTTTGGTAGACTTTTGCACATCTTCTCAGAATTCTTTCCACTTGCTTGAATGAAATGCCCTAAAATGCACTTCATTGTGCCTAGAAGAAAATATAGTGAGGTGTAGTTATTTTTAGCTAGCAACAGAAGTGGGAAAAAAGCACTTTTTTATGTTTTTAGCAAGGGTTTCCCTGAAATAAGGTTTAACAAGGTTCTCTTTGTCACTGTTTCATATTACATTTCTTCTTCCAGACAATAAAAATCAGTTTACATCTTGGATACTATAGTTGAGTAATCATAAAATAAAATGTATGATGTCAAGGTTAAAATAAACAAGCTGAGGGCAATCTGGAAATATAATAAAAGGACTGGTTTAATTGTGAGAAATGGCCAAACAGATAAAAGGGGAAACCCAGGTATGGGAAAACACAGATGAAAGTTCTAGGAATGGAGTTTTTGTTAATTTTTTCACTAGACTAAGCCTTAGCTATGGCATAAATATTTTTAGATTATGTTTTCCAGAAAAAAATAATAGGAAAGTATTTATAAATTATTGGTTGATCAAATGACCACTGTAGAATTATAATTTCCTAGTTACTCCATATAAATTATAACTGAGAATCCAGTTTAACTGGTGTAATTAACTTTTTATTGTAACCTATTCCTTCAGAAATCACTAAACTTCACAGAGTCTAGAGAAAATAAAATTAATAAGATTTATATATCCTAGCCACTCTTTTGAGAAGTACCTACCTATTTCTAGGCAGTTCTTGGGCAAATAGGCTTCCCCTCAAGTTTTGTGAATGATAGAACTTTTGCAGAATTCCAGGTGTCGGGATGCTCCATAGCCTGGAGGAGCAGTTTGATACCATCCCAGTCTTCTTTTTCTTTTCCCAAATCTTCTATCTGCTGTTGTGTATTTGTTGGCTGGAGACCACCTCTGCTGGATCAGAGAGCCCTGTTCTCAGCAATTCCATGTATCTCCCTACCTTCTCTTATGTCAGGGTGGATGCTCCACTGCTAAGCACTGACTTGCTGAACACTTCTGATAGAGGACATTTTTGCTGTCAGATGGAAACCTGAGAATCAGGAGAGGAAGGGAATTTTCCCATTTTCTCTGAGACTGAGCACATGCTGCTGCAGGTAGCAGATCAGGGGTGGACAGTCCTGGTGGGGCTTACAGAATATCTAACCCCCACACCACAAATCACAAGACAGCTTCACAATGTCCTCCAGCACTGTCAGCCTTGGATAGCTCAAACCAAAGGTGAGTCTTAAGACTCTAAACGGTTCTAGCTGTGGGTGCCTGGTACAGCTACAGGCACACCCAAGCTCACATCACTGTACCCTCCATAAACTCTTATTTTCCACAGAAAGGGAGCTTGTGTAGACCAAAAAGGTGCTGTGGAGACTGTGACTGCTTGTCCTGCCTGAAGGCTTGGAATATCTGGAACCTAGAGCACTACCATGCTTATAAATGGAGCCTCTGCTACAGGCTTGTATTGAAGGTCTTGATTTATTTTGTGAACCCTTCAGTTAGTATGTTTGCTGTAATTCTAAAAAACATCAGCAGCCAAAAATCACAAGGAGAGTTACTTCATTAGGGCTTCTGCGGAGACCAAGGATTATGGTAATAACAAATCTCCTGTCTATTTTGATTTTGGTCCTTACATTGGATAAATGACTGCTATTACTGCTCTAGTGGTTGTTTACTCAGAAAATGAGCTTCATCCCAATTTGCTTTATTGTACATCATAATTTATTTGCTTGGTGTTGTTTATAGTGTGACTAAGCAGATGAAGGCTTTATCATGTTTGCATTGAGAATGCTGTGAAGAAAGCCAGACTGATTGGTGTGTGCCCAGTGTGTAGAGAATGTTCCACTGTGGAAAGCCACTAAAAACTTGATACATATACATAAAAAAGAGCACTACTCAAAACTGATGACCTTGCAAACTCACAATATCTATCCTACACTTTTTATTTTCTCAAAAGAAACCTTTCAATAACAACTTCTATCTGTTTTTAGATATTTTTTCTGTCACTGTCACATGAGTTAATTCACAGTTCCAGGATGACTCCACCCTTTTCTAATACAACTGTCTACCTCTCTGTGCCATTATCTTGTTGTCCTCTATAAGCACAGATCTGGATGATACAATTTTCTGGGAAATTCTATGCAAGTGATGCAGGGCTGAATTCTCCAGGCTCTGCTCTTTTGCAAGTCCTCATCCACACACACTTTTCCAGTCTGCTATCACCTGGGAGAAGAGTTGGTCTGTACAAGTCAGGAAGGGAGGCTTGCACTCTTAAATCCAGTTACAACAATGAGTAGCACCAAGTTTTGCTCCACTCATCTGGAAAAAGCGCCTGCCTTCCTCCCATCAATAAGTTGTCATTGTCTGAAATGGCTAAGCATTCCAGAATAAATGCTTAGAGTTGGCATTTTTAAGGTTCAAACAGAATTTCATACTGATGTTAATATAGCTGGTTCTTGGATTAATTAAGGCCATAGATGCCTCTGTTAGGCTGGAGAATGTTTGTCAAATAACATAGTTTGAGTCTGGGAGTGTCTGTGCTATTTGACTTTTCACTCATTGAACTCTTTTTCTGCAATAATGATAAACACAGAGCAAATTGGAGCTGACCAGGCAACATGACCTGCAAGAGAAAAACATACTATAAAATACAGCAATTACTGGAAAATGTCAAAGCATTTTATGTGGAACCTTTTGGATTAATTTGGTGGCCGTTTGGAGAGCTGAGTCAGTGTTGGAGCCAGCAGGCAGGGGCATGTACACATCAAGGATTAATCATGAATTATTGAAGCACGTGAAGAAAAAAAAAAGGATGAGATTTACTTACTGTGGAGCTGTATTTTTATGGGCCTCATTATCCTGGAAAACCTGTTTAGCTGAATGCCATCCCATGCCACGTCTGTGGCTCCTGCTGACGTTTCTCACAAGAGCCATGCTTTTAATATTCTCTATCTTTTACTGTTATTTACTATTGTGTTTGGGTCTGGTATTACTTGTTTGGAGAAAAATGTACATGTTAGTGCACTTAATATGTTTATTTAATATGTTTATTTAATTAATTTAAAGAATGGCTGATGTAAGAGCCCACGGCAGGCAAATTTGACTTTTTAAAAATAGAAGATGAACGTTAGAATCACTATATATTCAGACTATTGATTCAGTTTATTTTACATGCAAACTCGCATGACAGAAATTGCATTTTACCTAAACATGAGACATTTGCCTCTGTCTCATGGCACTATTTGGGGTTGAGATACATAAACATTATAATTCTGAAAAGGGTGCTACGAGGAATAAGTATGTTTGTCTTCACAGTACAAGTTATGCACTGGGTTTGTCTTACTTAGGGACTAAATCATGGAGTCGTTCAGGCTGAAAAAACCTTCAGGACCACCAAGTCCAACTGTAAGCCTAACACTACTGGGCCCACCACGAAACTATGTACCAAAGCATCACGTCTACATGTCTTTTAAATATCTCTGGGGCTGACGGCTCAACAGATCAACCACTGCCCTGGGCTTGTTCTACTGTTGAAATGAAGTTTTTCCTAGTATCCAGTCTAAACCTCCCCAGGCACAGCTTGAGGCCAGTTCCTCTGATCCTGTCACTGGCTGCCTGGAAGAAGAGGCCGACCAACCCCAGCTACAGCCTCTTTTCAGGTGACTGTAGAGAGCCATAAGGTCCCTCCTGAGCCTCCTTTTCTCCAGGATAAACAACCCCAGCTCCCTCAGCTGCTCCTCATAGGACTCGTGCTCCAGATCCTTCACCAGCTCCATTGCCCTTCTCTGGACATGCTCCAGCACCTCGATGTCCTTCCTGCAGTGAGGGGCCCAGAACTGGACACGGGATTTGAGGTTCAGCCTCACCAGTGCTGAGTACAGGAGGACAATCACTGCCTGGTCCTGCTGGCCACACTATTACTGATTACAAGCCAGGATGCCATTGGCCTTCTTGGCCACCTGGGCACACGCTGGCTCATACAAAACTAGACTTCTGCAGCTAAAGATTTTTAGTGCTGCATTTCACCATCCTTACTCTTTTCACTACAGTGTAATATTATAATATTTCAAAAATAATGTACATTTTAGATTATAGTTCGTAAATCACCCTTCAGTTGTTACACAAACATTTGCTTATAAGGATATGTAATTCTTGGATCAACATCTGTCCAATAATTTTTCAGCTTGTATCAGAAATACAAAATAGTTTCAGCAGAAATAAAATTTCAATTATTATTCTTAGTACAAAAAGGTGATTTTGGTGCATGCATGTAAAATCTTCTGCTAACACAATCTCTATACTGACTATTAACAGCTCCATTGCTCAGGCCTATGACTTTGTTTCTTCAAGAGGTCCCTATCTCTCTGTTAATGTGTGCTGTTTTCCAAAGCCCAAATAGCTGATAAAGATAGTGGATGTCTGCAAGCAGAAGCACCTGCTCCACAAGGACCAGCAAAGACTCGTGTGTTATTGGTTTGTATGGACAGTCAGCACATCCTTAAAAAAATACATGATAGCAAAGAAATGCTTGGCATCTGACACCTCGATGGGGATCAAACAGCCCTGGAGTTGTTGGCTCTGCTGGTGTTTGTGACGGCAGACTGTCTTTCTGTGCCAACAGCAACCCAGCCTCTCTCAGTCTACTCCCCTGTGAGCTTTTAAAGGCAAGCACAGCTACAGTCATAGTAAATGTGACTCTTGTGTCTGGTCATCTCAGAGCACAGGCAGCTTCAGCCCACAGGGGCTCACAAAGGTGGTGTCAATAAACCATTTATTTCACCTGTCCTTAAGAATTACACATACACCATTATGCTAGAGAGAAAGGAAGCCTCCAGGCAGAATGAACTGGGAAGTTAAAGCCACCTGTTTGCACCCAGAGTGGGATTAGTATATGACCAAAGACTGAACCATTGAGTACTCACAGGATCACATTTATAATTTGTCTTTCCTGGGTAAATATGTGAACAGAGGCACACACAGAAGCGGCCTAGCTCAAGCACTTGACACCTCAAGAAGGAGAATTCAGGCAGGCATGATCACATATTGCCAGCCCAAGGTCTCACTCAGGTGTTTGGATGCAGTAGGTACAAGGCAGGACTACTGCAGCCCAGTCTATCAGAAGGCATTCTGTACATGACTCTTCCTATGCACTTGTAGATGTTTCTGATGCTGGAGGCATACAGCTGGGCTTGAAACATCATGATGTTCAGCAGGTATAGACCTAGTTTCACAAGACAGACATGACCTAAGGATGCTTGAGTATCAGGAATTCTAAAATATTCAGAGAAACATGGAGAGAAAAGAAATACAGAACAAATCCAAGCAAGCTTTGAGAAGCTCCTGTGAATTTTAAAATCCGTTTTGTTTTCTTCCTATCTGATGTCAGTAAATTTGTATTTTGGACATGAAAGATGAATAGAAATGTACTGAACTTTCCAAAATACCTCAATATCTGTGTGAAGTCAACACACAAATTAATCACTTTGGCAATTTGTATTACAAATTATATGGATACTGTGTTATAACAATGTTCCGTTTGGTGCTGTACCCAGCCTTTGCCTGTGGTGCAGTAGGTGCTTGAGAGGTGAATAAAAATATCAGGCAGATAGTGACATTCCCTGCAGTTATCTTCTCTCCAGAAGTCTGGGACTACTTTGCTTGAGGCAGGTTCATAGTCCCTGACTAAAAGTTCTTACATGAATGTGTGTGATAGTTCTAGACTTTTGACATTGTGTTGAAATTAGTTTAAGAGGTTGAGTGAAGGTTGTGTGAAGACCTCCTCCTGTTCAATCACGGCTTATGATGTGCTGACTTGCTCTGGTAGTGCTCTATCTCCCGCTCAGAGAGGCCATGTGCTGGAACAGAAAAATAACCAAAGAAAGAATTTTATATTGATATACATCTCAATAACCCTTATGGAGCCTAAATAAAAGGCTAGTTACCTCTTTTGGCCAAACGTTAGAACACTCAAACCTGAAAGGGCTTGAATCCAGGGCTCAGCTTTTGTGTTTTGTACCCATTTCTAAAGAAAACACAGTCTCCAAGGCACATTTGTGATAGAGGAGCTGAAGCCTCTCTCTGAGTGGTTCCTGTGAACTGCTCTGAGGAGATGTGTTTCATGGTCATCCTCAATTAGCAGTGCAGAAAATGTGAAGAACAGCCAGAGCAAACCTGTGCTGTGTATTGGAGATCATTCCCCTCAAACATTTGAAATAGCAGACACAGCTGGGGACCATTTCCTTTTCTAAACAAACATCACAACCTGATCTGGCTCTTCAGACACTTTAAAATTCCATTTTCTTCAAAAATGCATCCAAAGCAACGTATTAGGGAAAAGATCTTAAAAGCACTATTACTAAAAGGGCTCTAGGGAAACAAGATGAACTGATTAGACATATTTCTGTGCTTTGATAATTCTGCAACACTTATTCTTATATTTTTGCTTCATCCAAGAGTAGAGTATTCATTACTCTATAAATAGCTTGTCAGCTAGAGAAGCAGAGTGACAGACCATGTGTTATATAATTTTGGGTTGGTTTGTTTTAAAAGATGTGCTCTATTCTAACTCCTGCAGGGTATTCCTGTGTATGTGTATAGCTTTTGAGGAAAGGTCTAGTGACTGCCTCCATGTGTTAATCGCAATATTCCTCAAACAACAATTTTTATCCATGTGAAGGAATAAGTCCCAGAAGGTTGTTATGGGGATTAGCATGTCAATATGCCTTGTTTTATACTGAGCCTGTGGAGAGACAGCAAGGATGAAGAACAATAACTATAAGGTCAATGAGCCTTTGAAAGACAACCATGGCTAAAAGACATTGCTAATTCTATTTGTATCCTTAATGCTCCACTGCCTTGGAGGAATCTGTGAAATGAAGTTCTGATGTAGTACCTCTGAAATTGAGATTTTTGTAGCTGAGGTCTCAAATCTGTAAGTAGGGATGGTATGTGCTGTCTGCTCTGATCCACACAGATCAGAGATCTTCCAGCTTCACTCAATCTTAGATCACAGAAGTGGATATACATGTAAAATATGCTGCTCTCATCATGTAGTAGGCAAACACTGTGAGAAGATGTTGTTTTTCAGTGGATTTGAAATCCAATTAAAACATTTCTGAGAACATTTTTCTTAGTTTTGTTGTCCTCAATAAGACTGATCAACAACTGGGAATATCTCTGAGCTACCATCTTGTAATCAACCTCTGCAGTTTTTGGAGTCGACCAAAATATTTTTGTTCTCAACTTAAGCAAGCCCATGGTATCCTTTTCTCCCAGCCTGTCTGTCCCCAGCCCATCTGTATAATTTACTGTCCCTATAGAGCAGAGTCAGTCTTCAGTCTCCTCCAGGTGCCTTCTGCCTTCTTGTCTCACAGCTCCCTAAAATTTACTAAATAAATTCATGTTTTTTACAACTTTATTATTTCCAAGCAATAATAAGACTTCTAGAGCTTGAAAGGAGCAAAAATTCTGCCATGGGACATTCCTGTGAAGAAAATCTCTTCTAGGGAGTGGTATATACTGGTTTTGCTACAAGGTTAAAAATGTGAAATGTCACAATAAACTCCTACTTAAAGTGATACCCTTGTTAAAAAATTGTCTTCTGGACAGAAAGTTTGCTCCAGCACAAGCATTGCTTTGGGTTCCAGTAACATATCTGTACATCATCTACTCTGTAAAACAGCCTCTACATACACAATTTTAAAACAGGAGCTTTGTGGGAGCATAAGGACAGTGATAGTGAATGTGCTTTGTATTGGTATTTGCATACCTCAGCACCTTTTGTAGAAATTTTTGTATAGAACTGTATGTGGCAGCCAAGGCGAGGCATTTCACTCTGCACAGTGTGTGAAAGGGAACTTTTAAATGGAATAACTGAGTTGATTTTTGCTGGAAGGAGATAGATGGTTATATAGCACATAAAGGAGATGCTGAATCTGGTAGCCTGACAGAGGTGATGCTGCTGCACCTCCAAACCCTGGGTCCAGCAGGTAGTGAGGCGGAGCATGTATTCCCAGCAGGCACACAGACACAGGGGTCCCTGTAAGCAGCACATGGGTCACACAGATAGACACAGACATTCGTCACCTGCACAAACACAAAATCGTCAATGTCACCATCCTCTTCCCTTCTCTGGCTGATGAGGAGAATGTCTGTTAGTGTGGGTAGCCCAGCAGCTGGGCTTCTCCACTGGTCTGCCTGCTCTCCTCTGATGGGCCTGAGAGGAGCTGGGGCTGGGTATTACTGGAGTTCCCTCCTTTGCCATTGCTCCCCTGTGCTCCTTTCCTCTGTGGAGGCGACCTCTTCACTGTGTAAGGTGAGGTGTAGTATAGAACTAAAAATTATCCACTTTGAAGTACTGGATAGAAGTGGACTAAACTGATATTTGAAGAGGTTAATAGAAATCCAGGGATGGCAGCTGCTGTAGAGTATAGGCAATCTGCAGCCGTTGTGAAATGTTAGCAGCCAGCATGCAGGCTACAAGGAAAATGTCTCCTTCACAGGATGAAATAAAAGCGCCAAACGAGTGATACTTGTTTTTATCTTTGCAAGACTTATGTATATTGGATTTTTCAGCAGAGAAATAATGTGGGTTCTGAGTGTTCATTTTTCTTGCATCCCATCACTTTTGTTTAAATGGAGATTCAGAATTCAAAATACTGAGCAGAAAATCCTCATAAAATGGAATAAATTCAGAGCTTTTACTCGGATATTCTAGAACTTTGGCAAATTACATCTGCATACTTGATATTTATGTCTTCCTGTTTCCTATTCTGAATGTTGAAGACATGATTATAAGTAATAATGATAATACTAATAACAGTAATAATAACATAGGGTGTGGTCTCTGATTAAATAGCTGCGCTCATGAAGAATGGTGGCTGCCTAAATGCTTTTCCAGCAGCGTGAATCATAGAATAGCTTTGGTTGGAAGGGACCTTAAAGATCCCAGCAGTGCTTTTCCACTGGCTCCTCTCATAAGGCTTTGTGTTTCTTATAGAGGTGATGGATCTTGGAATTGTTTGGAGACATGAAAATAAGACTAATTCCATCAGATTTCACAGATTTTTTCACTTGCCTCCAATGGGTGGGTGAGACATGAAAGCTTAATGCATGCATCTGATGTCTGCTAAGACTGAAAAAGATGACTTTCCAAGACCTCTAAGCTTTTGGGCTTGGGAACGTGCTCATGAGCAGTGGAAGGTCACAGCTGACACTGAGCAGCTGGGTCTGTTTTGAAAGTTTGTGGTCTGGGAGCAGTAACATAAACAGCAGCTCATCAGACTCCTACTAAAAAATAAATAGAACATGTTACCCCCAACTTTTGAACAATTAGGAAAGAGTGCCATCGTATTGAGCATGGACTTTATTAATTATATCTTAAAAAAAAGTGTCCAGAAGGTCCTGATTTGTGGGAAATTGTTTTTGGTCCTGAGGAAGAGAACAATACTGTTCATAGTAGTTTGGCTGTTTAAGCCATGCTGTTGGCAAAAATCAGTGATTGGTCTTCATCTAAATCAGCTTATTTTTTGTACAGCTGATATTCCAAGTTCACTTCATGGAGCTGACTGTGTATTCCAGCTAATTATTCCTAAAGATTTTTTATGACTAAGTTTAAACATTTATTCTGCAATTTTCCTCCTTCTGTTTATAGTTTCACAAAAAAATAGCACCACAGAATGCTGGTCTCTGAGCTGAATATGAAGCTAATGGTCCTGAACTGGACTCACATAATTTTCCATATATTTGGGTCCTCTTCTTTTTTTTAAAAGCAAATGATGATAACATCTATTGGTTTTCATTTTAATGCACTAGAATTAGCCGTAATAGAAGTTTTCCAAAGCACTGTAAGCAGAAGTATATAAAGTTTTGCCAAAAAGACTATGAATAATAGATCTGAAGAAAATCCTGGAAGTTCATGGGTTCCACTCTGAGACTGCATTAGGCAGAACTCATTTGGCAAATTTACTATGTTTAAGTGAGTATTTATTGTCATTTTTTCTTCACAATTTTTCCTCTGAGGAACCAGACATGGTATATAACAGCTGTTCGGTGAAAATTTTTAATGTTTAACAAAGGAAATAGATTAAAAATATCAATTGTGTTTTGGGTTTTTTTTTGTTTTTTGGTTTTTTTTTGGTTTTTTTTGGTGTTTTTTTTTTTGTTTGGTTTTTTTTAATAATAACTTGTCTGTTGCTTTGTTGAATGTGAAAAAAAATCCTGGAGTAAAGAGCCTTGTTGGTTTTTTCTACACACACTCTATAAGTTTGTATCTTCAGACTGTCTCCACAAACCATCCCACCAGGTACCACAGTGCATAGGAGAGGGTGTACAGGGGACTTTAAAACGAACAGGGAGTCCAACCCTAAAATCCCATCACAGAATTGTTTGCTGGTAAAGCAGACACAACGTCATCTTGAGACCAGGAGTGTTTTGTGTAAGTAATTTCCAACTCCCCTCTTTAATTTCAAAACTACTAGAGATTATTATATTGACCCCAGATGATTGTGAGATAGAACTGATTTACAGCTCTGTTCCACTGAGTGGAAAATAGTGACTTCAGTTTCAATCAAAGTTGTGGTCATTTTTTTATTCATCCTTGTAAGTGTCCTTTTGTTTTACTTTCAACACATTGAGCAATATATTTGCTCAATATATTACAAATATGATTGACTAGATATTTCTGATACGAAAGTGCTTCTGGAAAATGTGCACTGGTTAGTTTCCATAATATATTTCATATTACTGGTCTCTTAGTAGCTCTCAGAACGGAAACCATCACTTAAGCCATTTGTCCAATCTGGCTATAAATCAGTGGACACTACACTGCAGAAAATATTCCTTCATTGGCAGGGACTTCAATGAGATGACCTCATCAGTTTTTCCATCTCCAGTATAGAGGTGTCTAAGATTTATTACAATCTTAATATAAATTCAAGACTATGGATATGTTTTTATGACTTATTTTCATGACAATGACAAAAAAAAAAAAAGGCCAACATAAGCACAAGATAGCTTTATAGTGTCAGGATATTAAAATATGTCTATCCAACTTTATGGTGAAATTTAAGTAGGAAGCATTTGAAAATTATTATTTTCTCATCTCTGTTCTTTTCTAGTATATAAAACTAATTAATTCTATTACAGAGAAGCAATGTTTTTCCTATCAATTCCATACATGACTTAAAAAGAAAATTTCAGTTTCAGGATTATTTTAAAGCAGTATGATTTGCTAATCTTTCCAAATCAGACGCCATATAATTGCTTCCCATATTATGACAGAGGTTTAAAGTAGGAGAGAGATCTAACAAGGAATCCAGGCCTGAATAAGACTTCCTGTCTCCTTTGTTCAGAGAAGAAATCTGCTTACCTGTTACCTAATAGTTCCCTTATCCTGAGACTTTTAGATGTCAGTAAGAATGCTTCTTTCATCCTGAAAACTCCCAACATATAACCTAATGACTAGATGCGAACCCTTCAGCTAACTGTCTCTGGAAAACAGAAGAAAACCAGGGAGAAATTTAGTATCCCAAATGACTTTTTTGATATTACTGGACAAGGTAAACCCCAAAAGACTTTCAGAGACTCTAGGTGCTAAGGTAACAGTAGCTAACACTGAAAGATTACTGAGATGGTTAGAGAAAAGCTTAGGAGCAATTGAGGAGCTAAGAGGGTAAGGAGAATATCTCAGTTTGGGAAAGGAGGTCAAAAGGACACTTCTTAGGAGTGAGAATGAAGTCTGGGCAGGACCACAAATTAAAGAATTATACCAGACAATGGAGGAAAAAGATGGAGTCTGGAAGCCAACTGGAAGCAAAAATGGGATTTACAGTACCATCTATATTCTATAGATCCTGACAAAGATGAGATGGTGAAACTTAACATTGTCATGCAAAGCCCAGTTGTTTTTCAGTACAAATCTGTGGAAGAAGACATGAACTGTGGCAAACAAGGGACTGCTGTGTCCTCATCTCAACTTTGCTCCAACTGTACGTACAAGTCATGTACCAAATGGGAATCAGGACTAATCTGGCCTTCCTGGAATCCAGACCTCTTCAGTGGGTGATAGATCAGACCAGTGAAACTATCCAGGCTACTGTCTACAGGATGTTGGACCAGTTCCTGAAGTCATAACTTCTCCCCTTTCTGACTTAATCACATTTTCTCTTGGTTTTGCCACACAACAAGGAAATAGTTTTAACTGTTGTTTTGCCATACCTTTTCTCAAGGCTGAGGTCTTGGGCACATTCTTGTTTGCATTTGTCGGCAGATGCAACAAATGCATAATGGCAGGGATGGCCATGGTGCTTGTTTGTGCTTTTGTCTTGCAGCTGTGGTCAGCCCTTCTGAGCCTCCTTTAACCACAACCATCAGATGGCCCCTCAAGTTTCCTTTAATGATACCCACTCGATGATCAAGACACACTCTCCAGCTGCATCAAGCATACCACACACCTAAAATTTTGTATAATGTGTGTTTCTTTGCCTTTGTTGCTCTATGAGAGTGTTCTACATGTTCAATATATATAGCACATACAGGCAGGAAATCTCAAGGTGAATATGCAGCGTGCCTTGCAGTCATGGTGTCTAGGGCAACACAGGTGCCTGATGCTTCTGCCTTTATTTCCTGGGAGGGAATGCCTGGTTACATCAAGATTGGTGGTGATTCCCTAAGAGCTCTCCAGATAAGAATAGTTTGAGAGTTGTACATTGATTCAAGGCCCCTGTCTGTGCAGAGACTTTCAGGTATATGAGAGACAACAGAGAATAGTATCATGGATTATCGTATCTTTGGGATGAGCTGGCACAGTTGCAATGTCAACATGGTTGGCAAAAAAGAATTTGAGGCTGGGAGGAGACTGTTGGTAGGAATGATCTGGAAAGAAGGATGGAATTGAACATCTGGGACCATCACCCACAAGCAAAGTGGGGAAATAGGGGACCCAGAATGTCTGGTGATCCAGATGGGTAGAAAATGTCAGACAGAAATGGAAACATGAGAGGCAAAAACCTGCCAGAGACAGCAATGTAGCTGAAGGAGCTATATATGAGCAGACATAGAAAGGAGAAGTGAGGGAAGAGGAAGGTAGAAGAGCTGTCGGACATCCAGGACTTCTGTGGGGAAGAAAATTATACAAGGGTGAGAAGAATGTGTGAAAAGGATCCTTATAAAGGCAATGATGGGAAAAAATAACATCTCTCCAGATGTTTGTATTTTCAAGTTAAAATGTGATAATTTATTATATATATGATATATTTCTAACTTCCAGATAAATATTTTAAAGGCCAAATTAATAAACTAATGAAATCAATAACAAAACTCTAGGTCTAATCAATGCAAGGATGTTACCAATGCACATATATACATATAATATGTATATAACATTGCTAGGGGGGAAAAAGTTTTACTTTGTTGTCATATAAGTAGCCAAAAATAAGTAGATTAACTTTGGGAAAAGTATTTTTCTCACTTTCACCCCTGTACTTTCCATGATCATTCAAATGCCTGTATGCCTTGAAGATTTCAGAGCTGGGTGACCATTCATGAATGCTTCATTAGTTATTTATCGTAGACATAAGTGTTGGACTAATGTTTTTCTTGGACTGTGCAGTTGTTGCTTCCATTACATTATTTCCACACTGTTGGCTGCTGCTCTGTGACTTTTTGCTGGCAGTAATTTTTTTCAGGTCACAGTGTTCCACGGCTTAACTCCTCCAGAAGACCAGGTATTAGGAAGGTAAATAGATACGATCGCTGGCATGGAAGATGGAAGAGACGCGTTCATATTTGCAGGAATGCAGTTGAAGTGGAAAAAGTCCCATAGCTTCATAGGAGCTCAAGAGAGACCAGTATATCTAGTTTGTTTCACCTGTAGATTTTTGGAATGTCTTATAAAAAACCAGGATCTTAAATATAATCCCTCCCCTTTATAAGTACATGACTTTTCAATGCTTATTTTGATAAGAAGTGTCTTGGAAACTTCTGTGTAAGGACACCTGTAATATAACATGTGTGGTACCCCCAGACTAACCAGTTTAAGTAGTGAGCAGATGAAAGAGTGGTTGTTAGACTGAACTCACTGCTCAGGTGAGTTCTGACAGGTTTTTTTCTTGTTTACAAGAGGAAAGGAGTTGCTTGATTTGGTTATTTTCCAAAACCACCTTCTTGGGTTTTCGCATTGGAGGAGGAAAAGCATCAGCTCCACAAACTGGAAGTTCAATTATAGTTCACAGCTTACTGGTCCAAAGGAAAATTGGTTGTGCAGGTATGTAAATGTGCTTCAGTTTTGTAGGACCTCCACTTCTAAGGTAATGGTGGAAACATGAGCCCGTGCTCATACACTGAATATTGAATCACTCTCTTGATGCTTTGCTGCTGCTGACAGGTTTCTTTTGCTTGTGTGTAATTTCCTGCTAAGACTGGGAGAAGTGTGTGTCTCTGTGAACCCATGGAGTGTGGAAGGTATTTGGCTGCAGAGTTGGAGGCACTCAGAGACCTGTTGTAGCTGCACTCAAATCCTGCCTCTTTTCTCTGAAGCCGTGGGGAGAATGGTTTGCTCTGACTGATGTATTCAGCACTTCTCTTTCTGCCTTTGTGTATCGATCATAATGGAGAGTCTATGGAGTCTCTCTGGATTTTGAGCTTCCATATCTTCCCCTTCCTCCCTATTTCTCTAGGCTGAAAGTAGCACAGGTTATTTCATTAGAGGAAAAGTCTGTTTCCTCTTTATGCTGCACTTGGAATACAGCTGTCAGCAGTGCCAACAGCAACACTGTAATTAAACTGCTAGTGCTTTTTACTGTACTTATTATTCATTGCAGAATAGTAGTATTTTCTTACAATTTGTTCCCAAGCAAAGAATTTTTCAGTAATGTTATTTCCTGTTTAAGGGCCGGGCCTTGATATCATGTCTGTGACTTCCACCTTCACAATGCCCATTGCTAAAACAGTGTTTTTGGAAAATATTATTTAAGGACACCTAAATTTTGTGATAGGTTTTCATCCAGTCCATCCTTCTATGAGCAGGATCTTTCAGGAACTCTGTCAAGTATACTGAGAAGATGGCTTATGAAGAGTAACAGCAACTTTCAACACTCTCAAATGACTAGTCATAGAAATGCGTAGCACTGGATTTTGAAAAAGCTTCTGTTTATAGTGCTTGGAACGTGGGTACTAAGCTATGCCACTTAAAGAGTATTCTTCCAGAGCATAACAGGAGGGAGAAAGTACTGTTCTGATCTGATAAGTTTGCTTGACCTCCTGAAGGAGAGAGATCTACGTGGGATAAGTGAAGGTAATTTGCCAATAACTGGTTATGTCTTGTGCTCTGATGTGTTGGACACTCCCCATTCACTCTGGCAATTTTTAACTGAGATTAAATGATTCTTGTGAACCCCAGAGTTGGCATGGACTAACCGGAGATGAATGTGTTAAAAAGAGGCTGAGTGCAGCATGTAACTTTTAATAAATAAATGGTTGCCCAATCTCCACTTACTAAGCAACTTGATCAATAACACATTGTGTCCTCTGGAGCTAAAAGATTTGCACAACACCCTATCATATAAAAGAAATTCGAAAAAGAAAATTTAAAACTTGAACTGAATGTCACAATATAGAAATTTGCTGTTATGTTTTTAGCACTTATTGGCTTCAAATTTAACCTAAAAACCAATAAATTCATTCTTTGCTGTCAATTTGCTGCACTTCTTAAAAACTTATTCTGGCACTCTGGATTCTTTGAATTAGCATCTTAATCTTCTGTTCCACTTCAAACGTAATGATCTTTGTGTTGTGATCTAGTTTTACTAATATATCTTACTACATTCTCAGTTTAATTTTATGTTTGTGATAATAGGCCATGAAGAGTGAGTAACAAGAATAAGAGAAGGAATTGGCAAAGCAAGGTTTGGGAAGGCAAAAAAAAGGAGAATTTTCACCTTCAGGAGAGAAAGTAATAGCTTTGTTTCTGAAGCGTATTTGTCAAGAAATAATGTAAAAGTTGAAACCTGAGATATGTGAAAATTACAAATGTTTGTAATGCTTGTAGATGCTTCACCTAACAGAATGAAACGTCAAAGGGACTGACTTTCTAATTCCTTCTCCAGTAAAGGCTCATTATCCCTCACAAACATTTCCAATAGTGGGTAAAATGGGCGAAGTCAGGTCCAATTCTGAGTAACTATGGACATTCAAAGGTTGTAAATCAATAGAAAATTTAAATAAGAGGTTTAATACTTCATTTTACTTTAAAATGTTCAGTTTCATTCAATTCCAGACTAAAAAGAATCTTGAGAAACTTAAGAGAAAAGTACTTTCACAAGAAATTAAACAAAATATACAGACAAGCTTTTGTTCATGTGAAAGCTCTTATCAATGTGGAATGACTGCAAGCAAAACAATAAAATACTGCACAAAAAAAGCTTGTTTGGAGCAAGGTCATCTTGTAAATATTGTGTAAGAAAGCTGTACAACAATAAAGAAGAAAACTAGCAAGATAAGATGGTGAAAGGCTTCAAGGAGAAGCTGTATTAGGAGCAGCTGAGGGCACTTGGTCTGTTCAGCCTGGAGAAGAGGAGACTGAGGGGAGACCTCACTGCAGTTACAACTTCCTCATGAGGGGAAGAGGAGGGACAGGCACTGATCTCCTCTCTGTGGTGACCAGTGACAGGACCCAAGGGAATGGCCTGAAGTTGTGTCAGGGGAGGTTTAGGTTGGATATTAGAAGTTTCTTCACCCAGAGGGTGTTTGGGCACTGGAACAGGCTCCCCATGGAAGTGGTCACAGCACCAAGACTGACAGAGTTCAAGAAATGTTTGGACAACGCTTTCAGGCACATGGTGTGACTCTTGGGGTTGTTTTGTGCAGGGTCAGGAGTTGGTCTTTGTTGATCCTTGTGGGTCCCTTCCAACTCAGCATATTCTATTGTTTTATGAACCGTTCCATTAAGTTCTCTAAACTGTGAGTAGAAAATTATTCAAGGGGCTAATGAGTTATCTGTGCCTTATCTGAGTGGGCATGAATATGACAGTTGACAGCTTACAGATGCTGTCACCTTTTGAAAAACAGTGTGGATCTATCCCTGGTTTTAGAAGAGAGGGTTTAGACGACCATGATTAGAGGTCTGTTCTTTTCAGGTTGCTCCTTGGGGTCTCCTTTGGAGTTTTTCAAGACCTTAAGGATCCAAACTCTAAATAACCTTGCTTTAATTTAGTGTCAGTTCTGCTTTGAGGAGCAACTTGGACTTGATTATCTTATGACACCTTTCTGAGTTATGTGGGAGAGGACATTTTACTGTAGGTCCTGAAAGGTTTTGATAGCCTTGTTCTGGGGAGACACAGAGTGCAAGATACACCCCTGTTTAAGCAGTCTGGCTAGAACAGGCTTAGCATGGTGGCTTTTATGGGCCTCTTTGCTGTCTAAGAGCCTTCCTTTTAATATAATGATGTTATTTATGACAAAAAACTAGCTAAAACAGGCAACATAAAACTTTTTCCTTGAGTAGAAGAATCCCAGAATGGAGGGCTCATTAATTCAGTATTCATAAACTTCATGGCTAATTATTGCTAGCATTTTTATGGCTGCTTCGTGGCAAGGATGATATCACTGAAAATCACTTTGGGTGAATCATTCAGATGAGGTGGGCCAACATTTACCTTTTTTTTTTTGCTCATACATTTTACTTAATGAGTATTTTATATATCTTATTTACCTCAAAATATGTATGAACATGATCGTCTTGATATCTCACCATAACTTACAGATTTTAATTTTCCAGCAAGAGAGGTGGGAACAGCCATCATACTAAAGAGGACAAACAGAAGAACATGGGTAGATCACGTTGCCGTAGTCTCATATGATGACCAAATAGAAAATGTTACCTTAATCTCTGCAAATCCAATCAAATAAAGGAGCTGACATGGCATGAGTGAGAAACAGCTCATAGTCTGTCTAACTAATATCCTGTTTCTGACGATGAGTCACGTCAGCTTTTTCAAAAGAATATATGAAAAACTGAAAATAGACTTATAGGTGTGGAAGATTATACCAGAAAAGTTTCACCCTAAGTTCTAGTAGTTACAGGTTTGTTTAGTTTTCTAAAGTATTTCTTGGACATTGATAACTGTGGTAACTTTTAATTTATATGAGTAACTTCTCACACTTTTGTGTCTGAGAACAGAAATGTGAAATATTAATGAGGGAATCCTGAAGCTGGATGGATGACTTTGACTCCCTACAGTCTTATGGAAAACAACAGTGGCCTTGCTTTTAATTTACACACATCTCCCAGTACACACTAATTTTAAGATGACATATATAACTGTCCGCAATTTAAAGAAATACAGCTATTTAAAACTTTACTTTTTTCAGTTTGTGCATTTCTCTCCCATATAAATAATCACTCAGGTGAGACCAGAGCACATGCACATACATGTATACATGTGCATCCACACCTTTCCCTGAAGACTAAATTTGCTGATCTTCCTACAGGAACTGAAAATATCTGCTAAATATTTTCTGCACAAAGAGAAACGAAAGGTGGGTAGTTTAACCTTTGCTTTTTCAGTCATTAAGTGATGTTCATTCTGCATAGTGTTATAACATGAAATCATGCTTTTTCTTTTGTGTGATTTTAATACTGCTTTAATATCTGACATAAGAAATACTGCAGCAATTAGTCACGATCCTCAAATTGCTTCCTTTATCACATTGAGTTGTTGAAACAAGGACTAGAATAATCTAACCATTGGGAAAAGTATTAAAAAACCAAAATCGAGGATATAGACTCTGGAGAAATTTGAGAAATTGTTCACATTTGAGAAACCTGGCTCAAAATATCTTCAGTCTAATGACTATACCATTTGCACCTCCCTTTTCTAAGGATATTGGGACATCTCTAGCTCTGGGCAACAGCTTCTGGGAAAGGTAAGGCCAACACAATCACACTTGTGGTGGATGCCTGTTAATTCCCGACCACAAGTTAGAAGCATTTATCTGCACTGACATGCACAATGCCCTATTTTGCTCCCCTAACGGCTTACTGTTCTTCCATCATGATGACCAGTTCTGACAAGAGTGGACTGAGATAGCAGGCACCTTGCAAGTGGTACTGAACTGAAAACACTCTGAGAAGAACCAGGGTCAGATCTAGGCATAATAATGGCGAAATTTCACTTCTGAGCTGCACTGGAGTCTGGAAGCACTGACAATCTAGCCCATGATCCCAACCCATGTGAAAGAGGAGCAAGCAGAAGATTGTGATGCCTCCCCAGTCCCCCTCCTGCCTCACATAAGGGCTGTATGTACTCCTGCCTTTTGAACAATACAGGGTTGCTTGTTTAAATACACAGTCAAAGTCTGCCCCTCAGGGATCTCTGACTTTCTGAGAAGTCCTCATTTTTACTCTTTTACCTTCCAGTTGTCAAGTTTCTTATTGTTAAATATGTGTTTCAAAAATGGATCAAAATGGTCTTTAGGCAATTTAATTAAAATTTTCTGTTCTACTAAGGGCTTTGTCTTGATAGACCTTCTCTTCTCTTTTTTCTGTTAAGCTCAATTTTTTACGTGTGTCCAGCAATTCCAAGTTCTCTCCCAGTTTAAAAACATGTGGTAACATATAAAAATTAAGTTTTAAATGAAATACGAATCTTTCTTTCAAAGAAAGTACAGGTATGGATAATGCATTTTCTTAAAAAATAATTATTTTTTACATTCATGAGTTGATAGTCTAGGAAAATGGAAACTGCTCACTTTTAAAAAAATCCCACAAGGTGAAGGTGAATAAAATACTAAATAAAAAGGTGTCCTATTAAATTAATATTTGAGACACTAGGAAGAAATTAAAAGCTCGACCCTTTAAGACAATAGGATAATTTATAGCATGTGCTATGGCATTTTGCTGAACTGGGCTGCACAGCTTAACAGTCAGCACCCTGAAGTATCTGCCTAATAAACCTAGCAGTCAGCATAACACAAAAAGGGAATTATTCTTGTTTCATTTTACCTTATAAAAAAAGATATGTTTTGGGGGTCTATTAACATTTGGGCTGATACCTTAAATTTAATTTTATGCTTTGTTTGAGCTTTTTACCTACAGTCAGTTGTAAGAAGGGAAGCTGCAGGGAAAAGGGCCATTCTCAGCAGTTTGTCTTGAAATACTGTAATCTACAGCACAGCACAGTGATAGCAAAACTTTTTACTGTATGGACGAAATGCATTTTTCTTGGTTATTCTGACAGATACCCGGCAGGCAGTTCCCCTCTGCATGATGTCAGCAGGGTGGGTCCTTGTGCAGCATTCTGACTAATTCTCCTGACCTGGTCCCAAATGCCTTGTACACCAATGCCTGTTGCTTCCTGGACTCAGCATGAATATCCCAGAGACTCCCATCTACCTTCATTGCTCCTTTAGTATTCATTCAGGTGAGGGCTTTGGACCTCACCTATTGAAAAGACCTTCGTTTTTCCATAGTTCACCTTTTTATAATCGCTAGCTCAAGGTTGGTTACCCGTGTTGGTAGAATTCCATGCTGTCAAAGTGAATGCTTGATGCACCATCTTCTGTGAGCCATTCATGGTGTTCAAACATGGTAACTTGTTTGGACCATCAAGCATTACAGAATCACAGAATCCATTAGGTTGGAAAAGACCTCTGGGATCAATGAGTCCAAACACTGCCTTGTCAAATAGACCATGGCACTGAGTTCCATGTCCAGTCTTTCCTTAAACATCTCCAGGACGATGACTCTACCACCTCCCTGGGCAGCCCATTCCAATGCCCAATCAACCTTTCTGTGTGGAACTTCCTCCTAGTGTTCAACCTAAACCTCCCCTGACACAGCTTAAGACTGTGGCCTCTTGTCCTGTCGCAGGTTGCCTGGGAGAAGAGGCCGACCAACCCCTACCTGGCTACAGTGTCCTTTCAGATGATTGTAGAGAAGGATAAGGTCCCCCTTGAATCTCCTTTTCTCCAGGATAAACAACCCCAGCTCCCTCAGCTGCTCCTCAAAAGACTTGCGCTCCAGACCCTTCACCAGCTCCATTGCCTTTCTTTGGACTCACTCCAGCACCTCAATGTCCTTCCTGCAGTGAGGGGCCCAGAACTGGACACAGGACTTGAGGTGCAGCCTCACCACTGGCAAGTACAGGGAGACAATCATTAACCTGGTCCTGCTGGCCACACTATTGCTGGTCCAGGCCGGCATGCCATTGGCCTTCTCAGCCACCTGGGCACACACTGGCCCACGTTCAGCTGCTGTCGACCAGCACCCCCAGGTCCTTTTCCACTGTCCCGCTTTCTAGGCACTCTGCCCCAGCCTGTAGTGCTGCAGGTGGTTGTGGCAAGCTAAAAGCTAAGAGTGTTGTCACCCCCAAAACAGTACATCTGTCCTGTCAAGTTCATCCTCATGATGGTTGCGTTCCCTGCCATAGACCTAAGGGATAAAAAACAATGGGAACATCTGGGGCAAGTCACTCCGCTTTTACTGCTGAGCTGCTGACCATGGAAATAACATTTTAAATGTAAAACCCAAAGAGCTTCTTGCAATCAAGACCATAATCTTTCTCTTTCCCTCAGACTACTTTTGTCCAGACATACGTAGGTGAAGTCTACAAAATATATCACCAGAACTACAATTGCTTCTGATACCGATCGAGTGGAAGTCCTTCTTTTGGCCATAATTGATTTTAGACCAGGCCTTTAAACAAAAAAACTGGTTTGTTAACTTGAAGAATGTTCCAATTTCTAAGCGTGATTGATTTTGACAGTTCTCATGTAAAGTAACCGCTGTAATGATAAACTGTCAACCGCTATGGTGCTGTGAATCAAATCTGCTGAAGAAATGAAGGTTTGCCCTTTCAAAAGGTTATCATCTTGCATGGTCCACAGTTTTTCTTTCTATTTTTTTCAGGAAAATTACTTTGCTAACTGTCAGAGGTTTAATATATGGACTATAAAATTGAGACATCTTCAAAATTAATTGGCCTAAAGCAGAAATAAAATGTCTTTGCCATTATAGCAGCTCCCCATTGTAACCGTATTTCAACATATCTCAAAGCTCGAACAGTGTTCAAAGGAGTTTCAATTTTATTTTGGATGCTAAGCAAAAGTACAACTCTTTTAAAGAACATCACGTAAAACACATAGAATTATTTCTCTGTCTCGGTGATCTAATTTTTACTGTTTTAAATTTAGGTAAACAAAACATACACTCAAAACTTTTGGCAAGAAAAGAGTTTGTGGTACACTGTAAAATTATTATTCAAAATTATTGCTGTATTTTATAAACACAGAAATGGAAAGCATTATTAATACACAAGATCAGCTTATTTATTCTTAAGTGGTTCTTCTAGGGGTTGCCATACATAAACAGCAGAAAGGGCTAAATTAATGTAAGTTCATGTGAAATGCCTTTATTTCTGAAATTAAGTAGTGCATATCTTCTCTCTTTCTGTCATGTTTTTTCAGTTGTATAAGTAACTAAGCTTCACTGTGAAGTTTCTGTCTTCAAACAGTCCCAGTAATAACATCCTATTTCAAAAGAGATGAAATTTTGATGTAGATTTAAAAAATGCTAAGATAGAAGATGAAAATCCTTCGTTTTTTCTCTGCTTTTGCTTTTTTCTTTCTATTGCACTTATACATGAACAGTGAGAGTCTTTCTAAAGAACTGTTTCTGGATAAATGAAAGCTACACAGCAACAAGAAATTGTATCTATACTGGACAAAGTGCTTAGTTTATTCTCTATGCAACTCCAGAAGTGAAAAAATATAGCCCTGTTTAGCTGCAGTGATCAGACAGAGCAGCTCACAAAGCTACTTCAAATAGATTTTGGCAGGTCTTTTATAGTTGTTTCTCAAAGCCCTCTTGTGGTCCATTGCAAAATAACGTATGGCTAAAATACAGCGCAATTACTGTGATCCACGTTTTGGAAAACTGGGCTCATGGGAGGTAAAATTGGCTACTCAGGTATTATAAATCCATCTGACTGCACAGATGTCAATACTGATTTATACTCTACAAGGGTTTGATAATCTCGGCTTGTAGGAAAAGAGTTCCTTAAAGATGTGATCTGAAGACCAATGAAGTCATTGGGAGGTTTTCCATTAATTTCAGTGACTTTTAGATCAGTCTGTAAGCATTTAGTGTTAATTTAAAAAGTAAAATACAGGTAACCCTGGAAGCTAGTGCAAACACACATATTTTTTTAAAAAACATATCCAAAACATTAAACTTCAAATAAAACTTGAAATGGGAAACAGATTTAGAATCTTTAAGAAGTGTAGGCAATGAATTCCACAGATTATCACTGTGCTTTGCAATCCCACTATACCTTTCTTTAGTTTTCATCTCCACTGTGAAGTGAATGTGAAAGCACACACCAGTATAAGCATAGTATGATTTCAATGCAGAGAGAAGGGCTTATAGCAAAGGCTTGGAGCTGGACAATTAATTAAATGAATTTTGACTGGTGTGTCCAGCTAAATCTATTGCGCTCTGCCCCATTTCCATTTTTTTCCCAGTTTTTTTTTAGCTGACATGGGGAGGCCCACAGTGTCAAGTTTCAAAGGAATGTTTGTGTTTGTGAGATGTTTGATTGAATTGCTGCACAGCTGTATGCATTAGCACCCACAAAATTGAGTGACCACTGTGGATGTGCATCGGAGGACAGGCAGAACTACTCATTTTAGCAGAAGTGCTGTTACCTTCTGCTAGAACAGGCTGCTTGTGGAACTATAGCATAAATTAAGACATGGATATAGACAATGACGTCATGAATAAAAATCCATGGTTTTGCATCTTTGAGCACGCAGCCCTGATAAACATGTGAGCTCTTTTGCCATTAAAACTCAGAAATCTACTTCTGCTATATTTGGAGCCTTATTTCTCTTTTTTTCTAATCTGGTGAGAGTTATTTACAATAACATTTCTAATCAAACCATCTTGGCTATTAGCAAAGTAATTCTTTGTATTTATAATAAAAGTGATCCTATGACCATTTTGAAAATTTTTATTAATATTGTGAAACATCACAACAAAGGAAAAAATGTTTTTTTCACACAGCCAATCACATAGGAAGAATGAAATTGTACATCTATTACCCAGTTTATAAAGTCATAAAAATTATGGTTTCCTTATAAAATAAATAGTTAACTGAAAATCCTTGGCAATTCTTCTAGTCTTTGTCCAGCATTAGAGGAGAACCCATATGTATAAAATTATTATAATAAATGATTTAAGGAGGAAAAAAAAGAGACCTGGGTTTTAAAAGGCAATGTGGTTTTGAGTTATTAGAGATCTAGGGCCAATTTTAAACATCATGAAAAAAATTCAACTTTGTTGAGGTTAGTGATTTTTAAGAAGGTAAGAACAGTCTGTGCTCTCCTCATGTTTTTATTTTTACTATCTCTAACTAATGTTTTCTTGTTTAGAGAAAGAACAATGTATTGTGATTATTTTTATTTGATTCATTTGCACTTTTAATGATTTCTGCCATCATTTTGAAATAAAGATCTGTGGAGTTAGCACAGGAAATTAATACAATTTAAGCTTTTATGAAAAATACTCTTACTGTACCAAGTGATGTGTTCAGCTACACTGAAGTCAATATGATCTTTTGGCAACAATTACTTCTTGTTCTGTAAACAAATTCACATTTTCAAAGGACCTTTACTCTCCCACTGGAGACCAGTTCTGCTGCTGGCACCTTCACTCCTTTACATTCTTGTTTGGCAATATTCAGGAGAAGGGTTCTGCTGCTGACTCAGAAAATGAAGTGGAAATCCATTCCTGATACAAGGGACATGAAAAATGATGGGGGAAGACACCACAGACATTGCTGTGGCAGACCAGAGTAGTCTGTAATTTCCCTGAAGATACTGCTAGCTGTTCTCTTTCCATTGATGTCTGGAAGTTTGTCCATAGCCTTTTTTCTCGACTATTTCCCAAGTTATTCCTGTTTTTTTGTCTTTTGCTCTTAATACCCATCTGTCTTTTAATGAGGACAGAAAAAATTGCCACCCCAGTAAACTTATTGAGATGTAGATCCAGAATCCAGCATGTTCCACACAAATCTTTCCATGGAAATCTCTGGCTTTGGAAGAAGTTTTGACACAACAAGAACTAGCCTTCTAACCTTTGGCCTTTCTACTGTACCATGAAAATATGCCTTTTTCTTTTTCTTGAGCTCCCATGTCTATTGCCTCTGATGATGAATCCTTCAACAGAAGAATTCCATAAAATTCAGATCTAGCACGTAACTGGTGTTTTGCAGTGTCAAATTGACATACATCTCTTCATTTATTCTGAGGAAGTAGGTGGAGTGGTACTAAGCAGCAATGAACCTTTTCTGTCCTCTTCAGAAAATGAAAGTCATCAGCTCAGCCACAACTTTGTTACCCTTATTTTGTCAGGTTTCAGATGGCTCTGAGTTATTGGTAAGAATATAGATAGATTTAGGCAAAATAAGTTATATTCCCAACTGACTTCTGTTTTGGAACTGTTTGTCTTGATTTAATACTCAACATTATCATAGTAAACAACTGAAACAAAGTTAATTTCTTTTTACTTCTTAACCAGCATATGAGTGGTATTGATTTCAGCTATTAAGAACCCTTTTGATACAGTTCTCACTGTATATCAAAGGAATTGTCATAAAAATATGATGGAGGGTTATGTTTAGATAGCATACTTACCACAGGAAAGTCTATCATGATCAAGTGAATGCATAGGTTATATTATCAGGGAAGCATATTCTGAAATATTTGATTTTTCAGCTTACAATTATTGAATATGTTTTCAAAATTTTCAGTGCTCTGTGAAAAGGAAATCTGTGTGTGGAAGTTTTGGTCAAAAAACATTCCAAAAGTTGTAAAAATAAAGCTGAATAAGTAATAAATTATTCAAACCCATCTGGGGACCTGAGTTATACTGTCTGCTTCTTGGCTTTAGGTGTCTATTCTTGCTGGAGTGTGTCATAGTTTCTGCTAGAAAGTGCAAAAAACCTGACCAGATGATGTCAGCACAGACAAGGTGGCTCCTGGCAGCAGATATTAAATAATGGCTGGCCTTAAACATGTGAAATGCATTTGGCTAGCTGGCGGCAGGCTGTACTGTGTGACCTCTCCTTCTAGGTGCTTTAGCGCCAGCCAGCAGAGTCCCTGGCACAGGGGTGTGAGCACAAGCTTGGAAATGTGTCCTTATTTCAGGCAGAGGTGCAGAGGCAGCTCCCCACCCACTGCTGGCTCCTCGTCGATCTCCTCTGGCAGGAACCCCCCTGAAGCTTCCTGAGTTGGTGAACACTTCCCTCTGGAAAGAACAAAATGTATTAAATTAAGGGTTCCCAAAGTTTTCTTTCTGGAGGGCCATGTGATAACTGGGAACACCATATTCGAAGCCTACCACTCTCCAATACCTAAAGCCTTCCATATTCCCCTTCTGCCCTGTTCCAGACCCCAAGAGGCTCTATATGAAGCCAGATGCCCGGTCCTTCTGTTTTCCCAGGTGCTGGGAAAACTGTGCCGGACTATTGCCCAGTCCTGGCAGTGCCCATGGAGGAGACCTTGCTGAAGTTTCTTGGGCTTAATGTAAAAGCATAAAATGAGCTGAAACTTCTGAAGCCTCCAGGATCCATCAGGTGAGTTAGTGCCAGTTTCTGACCACTCACTTAAGTTCTGGCTTGAAGATTGCATCTTCCTTTTGGGAATCTCTGCACTAGAGGGGACCTGCCTTTTACCCTCAGCTGGCACTGTCATGCTGTCCCTCCCTTATTTGTTAAAACATGCATCTCTGTACATATGCAAAAAATAAAATGAAGCAAAAACCCATCTGCCAACCAACAGACAAGCCCAAGAGTGCTTTGCCAACCAGGCAGCTGGATCTGTCCTCTGAATAGTTTGTAAGTCACTTCAGATATAGTCTGAACTCCTCACTGAACACACTTACTGTTCCTGCAAGAACTGGCTCAGCTTCCCCTGCTGCTGAAGTGGAAATGTAAATCTCAATTTCCTCTTCCAAAAAGGAAAAGCAAATATTGATCCACGTTTCAGGTTTTTGCATCATCCTGTTTACCTTGTCTAGCCTGGAACCAAGCAGCATTGATACTTTTAGATATTTGACTTCCCTCATTTGAAATTATTCAAGTCTTTCATAAGTCTGAAAAAGAAGTGGTTAAAACATTTTCTTTTGCTCACCCTTTTTCAGTAGCACTCTGTGACCCAGCAGCCTGCATGCAGCTCTGAAGAGCTCCTGTACTGGTGGTGTTGTCTGACTACCCTGCAACACCTGTCTCTCCCTCACACCAACCTGGCCGTGGTTCAGAGGTGAAACAATCCTTATGACACAGCATGTGTTTTGTGCCTTCTCCTCTTAAATGAATTTTTATTGCAGAAAGCTACAGTTTAAATGAGCTCAGAGACTGCTAATGACTTCTACTTCCTAACACACATCCAAACATCTCCTGCTGCCCTTCCAGCTTCATTCACTCCAGTGCCTTCTCTCTCCCCTTTCTCAGGTTAGCTCAGGCTGTGAGACAGTGTGTGATGTGCTGCCCAGGAGGGATAAGATGGGAGAAGAAGCAGAGGAAAGCAGCCAACCAGGAGATAGGAGACCTCTGGCAGGGCCAGTATGTGGCAGAAGTTTCTTCTAGGCCAGCCAGCAGTCAGGAGATGTAAATAGTCTGACTGGCACCAGCTGGGAAGTTCATAGTCAAAAGGTGTACACTGCTTCATCCCTGGTGGGCAGCAGAGACTGCCTTATGGGTCAGACGCAGCCTGCAAGCTGGCTGCAGTGCAATCTTGCCTTAAACCTAAGCTGGATAATATAATTTTCCTTCTAGAATAACAAAAAAAATTTCCCTTAATTTACAGAGCTATTTTGGGATATGAGATGCGATTGCTAGTTACTTGGATTGGTGTTGCTCCATTATTTGAATTTTCCAGAGAATGATGTGCATGCCATCAGAAAGGCATGCAGTTCTGCTTCCCCCCGTCTCCTCGCCTCATTCACTTTCACAGCACTTCTTGACATGTGTGGTTTGCTGTTCCTGCTACCTGGACTGAAATAATGGCCTCTGCCCTACTGACTTCTTTTTCTACCACAAAGATCTTGCTTAAACTTGGGGCTGCCTTCTAGAAAATGGTAGTGTTTTCCAGCTAAAACACCTATGGTTTCTTCCTCTATGAAGAATGCTTTTATACTTCCTCGGGAGATGGGTTCCAAATAGCACTCCTATGCCACTACCCCTAACCCCTTTGCTGATTTAGCATTGTCAGTGGCACAGTATCCATGTGCCATTAATATTCTTCAGTGACCTTGACTGGGCACCTTATTAAACAGCCCCCTCTAGGACGGAGAATTTTTTCCAGTTGTTCAGGTAATATAAAAATCTGTTTTTATAAACCAATGCAAACCTCTGGCTACAGCCCTCAGTCTTAACTCACAGATAGGTACTATTGAGAGAGGAAGAGCATTCAAGGACTTTGGTGACTTAAAATTTGCTGGTAAGTGGTTTGTGGTGTTATTACTCCACTGGTCTTTCCCACAGTAGTAGACAATCCCATTTAAAAATGCCCAAGGCTTCTTCTTTTCATACGAAATAAAATCCTCTCTCCTAGGTAAAAGCAAACTCTGATTCTCTGCCCTGCATTTTCATTGGTTTGCACAGATTAGTACTTTGTCTTGCTATTTCCCTAAAGATCATAAGCAATCCTCTCTGTGATTGATCCAGCTCCTGTGCTGATCCCACATGCCAGCAGACCAGGGCATCTTTGCTGTCCGGTCTGATAGTTTTGCTGAATATTACAGATTTGTGATTCACTATTGTATTCCAGTAACTTTTTGACCTGCATTAGCAATGAGGTAGTTTTGTTCTAGGCTAGCCTGTACTGTCACGTCCCACACAGAGATTTTTTTTGTGGCTGAATGCCTGAGATGATTTTCTAAATCTCTGCAAGCTTTTCCAAGTTCTCATTTCTATACATATATTTTTGTACAAGAGAATAGGGCAGAGGGAAATTCTACCTTCTCTCCATTCCCTGATTCTCTTGTCTAGTAGGAAGTACTTAATGATCATTCTTTCTAAGGTTTATTTCCAAGGATTATTTCTAAGGTCTCTTCCTAAGTCAAGAAATTTCCCTGGATATTCTGACCATAGAAGGAAAAAAAAAAGCCTCCTGGCAAAAGCCACAGACTTTCGGGGCTACCTATGAATGCACGCATGAAACCAGGAAGCACTGTCATTATGCTATAGGATTTAAGACACAGAAAACTCAGTATTTTGGTAGAATACAGGAGATAGAGTTTGAGGAACCAGTTTGAAACTTCTCCATGAGAGTCAACCTTGGAGTACAAAAAGAACTTCTTGAATTGCTTGGGGAGTTGATAAAATTATAGTAATGGATGCATTTGGACAGAAAGACAGTTGTTAACATGTTCCTGTTTTCTGGCAACAGGAGTGTGGGAGCTGAAGTCAATGTAATTTCACTCTATCTGCGTTCAGGAAAAGAACACAAAAGAATCTGATTTTTTATTGTTAAGCTGGCAGTACAGAGACTCACAGTTTCTGAGTTCTGGAAAGCCAGACATTCTTCTGAACTGAAGAATATTAAAACAAGACAGCTTGAACTCTGCTCTAGGCCCAGGAGTGTAAATCTGGAATAAGTTCACTGGTTTTGATGAGGATACTTTGGATTTACACCAGCAACTGAGAATAGAACTTGGCTATGTGTCTTATTCTTCTGGTGGTAGTGAAAAACATGATCCTAATAAAAGACGTGCAAGCGATCACAGGAGTATTCTCATACTGGTTCTACGCTTAAGTTTTAGATGCAGGATTTAAGATTGTGGTACAAAATCCAGCTATACAAGAGTACCTCTAAGCAATCTGGCAAAGAGGATCTATAAGAAGAGTGGCAATCTAATGCTTGCATGGCTCCTATAGCTGTATTGGCCTGTCTTGCCTTATAAGAGGAGATTCAAAAAGTATTGTTGCATTTTATTTTAAAATTTATTTTAGTTTATGGGTATAAACACACAAAAATAATTTTATGCAGTAATTGTTTGGAAAAAGGCTGTGTGTGTTGCAGGAACTGAAGAAGCCCGAATACTTTGTGTTGTAATGCCTTTACGGAAATGTCAGCTGTGGAGCAGACCTTTATAGACACTGGCATTATCAGCTTTTTGGATTGCAGCATTATTCCTTGTAGCCCAGAATTGTTTTATTGTGGGTGGCTGGTTTGCAGGTGAAAATATTACAAAACCAGTAAAGCTGCCTCATGTGCTGCTTTGACAGTATCTTCTCTTCTGTGAGAACATGTGTGAAAAGTGTTATAGACATAAAGCTAGAACCAGATCAAGCCTTCAAAGGTTGTTTTTTTTTTCTTTTTGGTAATATTTCAAATCCTGCTGTGACTTTCCAGTTATTTAGGTGCTATATTGCAAAAACTTCCTGAGCCACCCTTCTTGGCATGATAAATCCACAGATACTGTGCTTTAAAATGATACACAGTTGGGAAGGTTTCTAACAAGCATCAAATCCATTAGATTTGTATTGCTTTTTCTATTGTTTAGTAATATTTGAGAGGGATTGGATGCGTCTGTGACCTGGCTAATTGCAAAGAAAATTACAGAGTATTAAAAACAAATGGGAAGATGGAAAAGAAAGTTGTGGTAGGATTTTGAAAGGAGTTTTCAATCTCATGGACATTCATTGTCACTTGAATGACTAACTGCCTCGGGCTACGTTGGAAGTCCCATCATGAGAGCTGGAAAAAACAAAACCCCAGCTAACCCATGCCTCTAAACTTAAAAACCGCAAAAGCTATAGTCACAGACTAAATAGAGTATGATTTGAGGCCATGCTATGCTCTGCCACTGGCTTTAATTGGACAAGGATGTTCATGTGCTTTGATTTTTCCTAGTGACCGAAAAGAATCAATAGAAGTGTCATCAAGCTGCATATTTTGCTCTTTATTCACTTTGATAATCCCTCTCCTTAGCTGGAAACTGCTGCCAGCACACTTAAAACATAATTTCTTAATCACACGGTCCCTTAAAGTCAATGAGGTGATATTTAAAGTTTACAGGGATGATACAAGAAAATCCAAACACTTTTGGTGCTAAACGTTCTTGAAACACAGTGTCTCTGGATTTTCTCCAATATCTGCACACTGAACAGTTGAATCCAAATGGGATTCCAGTCCAGTAATGCACTTACTGTTTACATAATAGTTGAGGGACATGAAAGGCTTTATTAAATCAATCAAAACACTTTTGAAGTTAAAATAACTAAATAATGCTTTCAGACACATTCTAACCTAGTTTACTCCATGACAACAAATAGATCTTTATTTTTTTTTACTGCTTGGTACTTCTTTTAGCCTTCTTTTTCCAATGTTCTCTAAAAAGAAGCAGGGATAAATGAATAGACTGACTTCACTAGCGTGGGCTTCTTTAGAGACAGAGAACTATGCCTTGATGCTGTAAAAGAAGTGACTAGGCATGTCTCATTCGGCATGATGAACAGGGCTATTACTGATGTCATTAAAGATGATATATTTAGTTATGTCTATTTTCTAATGAAGAGTATGTTTCATCACACAGATGGCACATCTGTTTTGTATGACATTTCTTGAGAGTTATTCACATGAAAGTTCATTACTATTCTGGATTCTGTTTACGTTTAAGGGGGCTTTCCCAAATGGGATTGCTGGTCATACTTAATGCCAACAGAACCACCAGCACTGCGCAGTTACTGTAAAATACCTACAGCTTCCTGGGTGATGGAAGTGTGATGTGTGAAACCATAAACACAAATGAGTTCAACATGCCTGTCTGGGGTTTTTTTTTGGTCTTTGTCTTGCTCTGTTCATAGAAAAGACCCACAGAGTAGATCCAAGTATTACCTGCACATTGCTATTTTGATTTTTTATTCTCGATAGCTTTGAGAACATGAAGCATTTTTACCAATGGTAGCTATGTTCTACTCTATGTTTTTCTATGGTAAGGCAGAAAAAGGAGTTGACAAAGGTCTTTCCTTGATCTTTCTGTAATAATGATACAAGACTGAAAGGTTTTATCACTTTTATGCTGACTGATAACAGTAGGGCTACACATTAAGAAATCTGAGATCCTTCAGTGGTGTCTCAAGTCTACAAGAGAAAACTGTACTTCAGTTTTTTTCCATAACCCTTAACCCAAATGTTGATCTATGTTCTCAGACCATAGCTCAGGTAAGTGTGTTATTTGCTTGCTTATTAGATATGTGTTTATTCAATGTTTTTTTCTATCAGTATAGATATTAAACACCACATTCCGTAGCAGTGGGTGGGGGAATCAGTAGCGCTGCTTGCAATACAAGTTGCAGTATGTCTGTATTCAGTCAAAATCTAGTGGAAACAGAATATATTCACCAGTAAATATCATCATGATTGATAGATGATGATTTGCCATTTAGACAGAGGAACCCATCACTAGAAAAAATGGGCATATATTGTACTGGCACTTCAAATACTACTCCTTAACCTGTATTGATGAGCCTTTTCCAAAATTCTTGTTCCTTTAGATCTTTGTCTCATTAGCCTGACAGTTTGCATTAAAATAGGATAACAGCTTTTACTCCATGTTCTGAAAGCAAAAAATAGGATACATTAAAGGTAGGGTAAACACCTACTTTCCATGTCAGAGGTTCCACTGGTACAAAATGTTATTGGCAAGCTGATAGCAAGGAGAGTAACAATAATCATACCAAATACTTTTGTTTAGAAAAATACGTCCAAGAAGAGAAAATTAAGTTTAGATATGGTGAATCTGCTTCCTTAGAAGTCTGTCTAGCTGGCTACTTTTAATTTTAAAAACTTTGTAACAATCTTAGTGTAAGGCATTTTGGAAATTCACGAAACAAGAGTAATATTAAAGAGACTGAACAGCAGAAGCAATTAAGCATACTTAATTAGTTTTATAGTTGATTTCCCAAGATAATGGTCTAGAGAGACAGATAAAAGCCCCGAAATGGCAGCATTATATAAGTGGCCAGGCAATTAATAAACCTTAAAATGTAGATCTATTGCTATAGAAAATGTTACATCACTTCTGAGTTCGTAGAGTATTTATGTCATCTCAAGCACCAGGTCAGGAGTATTTTTTAATGTCTCATCAATGAAAAACATTCTTAATTTGAAATTCCAAATTTGTTATCTTTCATATTGCACAGCTGACATACGTCAGGGTTTTGAAATCCACAGTTTGACATGAGATGCTCTGAATGTCTTGGGAGTATGGAAAAAGCTGTGTGATTTATCTTTGCCTTCTCTCAGATAAATCTTTCAGGCACAGTTCTGGCATTACATCAGCAAAGCCTAGGCTTGACTGTTGTGACTAGGCTAGTAGGAGGCTTGTCTTCTTCCTTCTTCTTTTTTTCTTCTTTACTGGTGCATGTGTAGCCTCACTGATTAATCCACCTCTTCTGTCCCCCAAACAATCAAGACAAAACAAGAAAAGAAACAAAACTTGTGACATATGTAACTAAGAAGGCTGGTTGGACTTTTAACCTCATTTACTTGTATTCATTTGGTGAATCCTTCCCAGCAGGAATTGTCTCCTTCCCAAGTTAGTACAAGATGCAACCCTGGAAGGGGCCTTTGGGAATGACTACCATCAATCCTAAAATAACAAGTACTGAGTTTGATCCAGAATGGTGTGTTTGCAGAGCATACACACTGAATAGTCTCCATTTCCAAACTTACTGTGGTTAACAGACTGAAAGGGAAAATATTTCCGTCTCTTCATTACACAACTAAACAAAAATTTCTAAATGGCTTTCAGTAGAACTAATAGGCAAATTTTGTATGTTTCAAGATATAATACAACAAAGCTGAACTATGCTACAGCTTTGAATCTTCAGCTGCAATTCTGTATAGATCTGAGAAGCCCCCAGTTGCTTGATGGTCTGAACTGGTTTCTGACATTTAACCTATTCTTGAAGATGAAGATGTAGGGTAGATCAGTATAGAAATACCATAAAAAATGTTGTATCCTAAATTGAATATACTAATATGTAAAAGTTACTTTATACTATAGAACAAAAGCTTTTTCACAATTTATAAAAATTTTCTGAATCTTTTCTGCAACTTTCATTTCTTCTGCTAATTCTTCCCTTTCAAAATTTCCGAAAGCCTCATTGATTTTTTTACTATTATACCCACTTGTGACAAGTCATGCCACTTTCAGACAGTGATAACTAGTAAGCAAAGCTACCCAATGTGTCACCCAATATTTATTGCAGTAAACAAAGCAATGGTGTGAGATCTAGTCCCTTCCGTGCCAGGAAGCAGTGGAAGTCACCACCACTTGCTAATAGCCACTGTGGGCTTGCAAAGGTGGCTGCACGGGACAAACTATTGCAAGGGCATGAGATCTCCTGCTGAATGACAAAGATGTCATGCCTCAGTCTGTGATGCCTCATGGAACCTTCTGGTCTGTGTTCTCTGACTCTGCCTCCTGCTGTGCCTGGTTTTTCCAGCTTGATCCCTTGCCTCTTATGCTCCCAGTTTCAGTTGTCATCCTGTTGATTTGGCTGCAGTGAGCAGGGTTTATGACTGTCTTATACGAGCCCTGAGAGATATCTTTGTTGGTGTGAATAATTCTCTAAGTCCCCTAATTGCTGCTAATATTTGCTTTGTTTTCATAACATCTCTAAGCCAGATTTTCCATGAGGAGGTTACCAATAATGCTGCGTGCCCTGAGGAATTCTTGCGCATGCTCCCCTGCTGTCAACTTTTTACTCATTCTTGGTAAACAGCTCTTGTCTGGGACAAGTGTGACCTGAAAGATGACATGTGGTGCACTGATGCTCATCTGGATTTTAGGAAAATGCATGACCAGTTGAAGTCAGTCCTATATCTGTGACTGCCGGTGGTATCAGGTTCCTCTCACACACTGTCTCCTCTGTGTGAGCCAAATTGCTTCAGGGCATGGGCCAGATTATAGCAGTGCTGTTTAATTTCCTATCCAGCACTTAGCTCCCCACATTTGCCTTGTGGATTGCTTCAAACTGCCAGTCCAACCACTGATTTAATATGCAGCCAGCTGGCTGGAGTACACTCAGAGCCTGGTCAATATTTGGAAAGAAGAACACACAATGCCTGATTTCAGATGAAATAATGGAACATCCATAAATACAACATGATTTTTGAAGAGGCTGCGAAACTAGACATTTGTCAGATTGGTTACCAATGATCTTAGTCTTTCCATCAAAAAAAAATTACAGGGCTTCTACAAAAGCAAATCAGAAAACAAGATAGTGGAAAACTGTCTCAAGTACTTTGCTGATAGTCCCAAACCTGAGCTTTGCCTCTCACAATTCAGTTTCTCAACAGAAGAAACAAAAGCTGGAGAAAAAGGACCTGAATATGAACTTGTTGCAGGATAGCATGTATGTATTTCCACAAAGATGTCTCTTGAACTACTAAGCGAGGTTTAGATCTTCATTCTCCATCTGCATTTCAGTCCGACCTTTCATACCCCAGTGACTTGAGCAGTTTGGGCAAAGGCAGCATTATGCCAGAATGAAACACAGAAGTAGGAAAAACCCACCAGCATGCCTAGGAAAGAAGGATCACTCACTTCTGCTGCCTGATTTTCTCCTGTTTGTTTATGAATTTACATAAGTACACTTTCATTTCTATTTTGGAGTTTGAGTTAGGTTCATTTGCTTCTGTAGGAGAGTTCTCAAAAATGCTAATCTTGGCTTTCACTTAGCAGAACTGAGTCTTGTGAGTGTGAAACTTCCAGGGTTTGTTTCCCATTCAGTCATACAGGAAGTTATCTAGGAAACTGTAACCAAGTCAGATGATATTATGAAAATATGACAGAATATTAATACACTCTGAAGAATAATGAAATGACATTTCAGGTTAGCAAAAGAAGAAAGTTCTATTTAATTCAATTTAAAAAAAAAGTTTGGTCTACCTCCATTAATAAAAACCCTAACTAAAATATTCCTGATTGTGTGTGTTTGGCACATGGTGATCCTTGTGTATGGAAAAATAATAACTCAGAGAACTGAAAGTAACCTGAACAATGTGCAATAAGGTCCTGTGTAATCTGCCAATGAACAGCTATACCTGGCATGAAGGTTCATCTCACCTGTTGTCCCACAGACTTTTATGAACGTGCTTCTGTGCTACACCTGAGTCTAGTCCTGCCATATGTAGCAAATCACACTAACTGAACAATGAATATGAATGGATTTGTAGAAGGAAATCAGGAATACTGAAGCCCTGCTGCTGACTCTTGGGCTCTTGGATCACAGCAGTTAGAACATAGAATCAGTCATGGAACAGTTTGGATTAGACGGAACATTTGAAAACATCTAGTCCGAACCCTGTGTGTGCTGGACATTGGGAACATTCCTTTCTTTTCAATCCTTTTTTTTTCAATTCAGCTTGTGTCTTGGTGTCACCTCACAACGTGAACCATGGTGGTGGGAGATGACCCAAAGACCCATGCAGTAAAGTCACGAGACTACTGAAAAAGGTCAGACTCCTGAAGATATCCTGGGACAAAAGAAAAATATACCTAGCCTAGATTATTACAATAGTAATTCCATATATTTTTCATTCCTATTTTTCTAGTTAATGAAATGCATAACATTTTAAAGTCTGTCTACAATCTCAAATGCAAAGCCGCTTGGCTCCTTAACACCTTCATAGTCTGGCTTGCCCTTATCTTTATATACAAGAGCTGGCAGAAGGATTAGTGCAGTAAAAAGAAAGAGTGATTGTTACAGTGCTTGGGATTTTCAAAAAATTTCATGGGCTTTATAGGCCTCTGTCCTACTTTGGATACCTCTTGACCTGGTTTATGAACTAAAAATAGCAGGAAAGTGAGATTGCAGACATCAGGCCTAAGAACTGCAGAGCAGATGCAAGAGAACTATGCAACAGTTACTAACTTATTTTCTTGTCATAGGTATCTTGGGCTTTCCATGCCACAGTCACTTGTCTTGCCCTTTAACTAGCATTTAAACCATCTATATTAATCAGCCTGCTTATAGGGTAGGAAATTTGTTAATAAGTATTTAAGCAAGGGGATAAAAACCTGGCCCAACTCTCATTGACCCCAATGCAAGGATTTTACTTTTCACATCTTGAAAAAGACAGTGACTGAGCTATCGCTCACTTTCCTAAATACAAACAGATTAAGCTATTAAATTACCTCATCAGCTTTATATTAATGTGGGATTTATTTATTTATTTATAAGGCAGAATGAAAACAGGAGTGCTGTAACACAGATGAGAAACATAGTGGAAAATGAAAGCAAACTGAATGTCTTTCAGTAAATACATTTACTTTAATTCGTGACTCAGGCCTAATTCTTGTCATGATTTTGTTATAATAAATTTTAAAGAAAATAAGATTACAGCGATAAAATAACATCTCCTACAAAAGTGTACCTAGAGCACACATGCAAACAGTTAGACTGTCTGTGTACTTTGCCTGTTAAATAGCAACTCAGTTTAATTTTTCACTATTATTTCCAAAACTGTCTTTGAAGCTTGATCTGGAACAACTCATCCCCAGAACAATGTCTTAGACTTCCCTGCCCAAAAGAAATAATTAAATTACAAGAAAAATAAACAATTGTATCATTCCCATGTTTAATACTCACTTTTGCCTGAAACCTATGTTCAGGAGATCTCTTCTGTCATAAATTCTTCTTTTACATGCATCTGAGTTTCTTGAACTAAGAGATTTCTCAATTACTGCAACCCAGAAGTATTAAAAATGATAAGTTTTTAGTCATGAAGTATCATGTCATTGAAAGCAAATTGCTCCTTGGGAAGGAACAGTATAAATTAATCTTTTTATCTAGAAATAAAAACAATTCTGAAATTTTTATGACATGAACTATTGCCATTGTTAACATTATTTTTTCCAATTTCTGTACAGGCATAATAAATCCACAGTCAAGTGTAAGTTTATGACATTTAGTGGTATGTAAGAGGCTAGCACAAGTGAGGGGTGCTTGCTAGTGTCAACTCAATGCTTAGATTTGACAAGATATCTCAAAGGAAGTGTGAGAAACAATTAAAATGAAATTTCACATGTAGTAACCTATTGCATTTGCTTTTTTATTGTCAGTCAAGATAAACTGACTTAAAGCAGGACAATTTTATGTGTCCACTGGAGGATGAAATGAGCTGCACTTAAAAGGGCCTGCAACTAATAGGCTTTATAACCTAGGATCACTGTTGCTACTACAGATGTCTACAAGAGCTGAGATAAATCCCACGCCAACAGGAAAAATGTATTGCCATGCTCCACCCCTTCAGCTTTCCCCATCATTCCTATTTTTCTGTGCTTTACCTTAATATGCAACTTCAAGGCTTTCCAACACTAGAAAACTAGGTTATTGAGAGTAAAACTGCCATGAGCAGTCAGTTTCTACAGGAGAATCCGATGGGAAATGTTCTCAACAGCATTACTGAAGTCCAGGTAGACTACATCCACAGTCTTTTCCTCATCCACTAAGCAGGTCACTGGATCATAGAAGAAGACCAGGTAGGTCATGCAGGACTTGACTTTCCTAAACCCAGCCTGGCTGGGCCTGATGCCCTGGTTGTCCTGCACATGCTGGATGAAGGCACTCATTATGACCTGCTCCATGATCTTCCCTGTTTGATGAATTTCTAAGCCTAGTATAGCCCTAGCAAAAAAAAAATTGCTTGCTCTGTGTTTCTTTTATCAATTTATGCTTCCACGGTCATTTGCATAGCAGTATAGGTCAAGTAACTGCTATTCATCTATAGCAGTTAGAAATGGTAAGATGCAGAGAAATTATATGACTATCCAGGTTTTTTTTCAAAATGTTCATATTATTTAGACAATCGTGTAAAAATAACACAGTTGTTTTGAAAAATTAGTAACTGCAGTATAATATTCAGTTTCTAAAAATGAAGATTGTTGTGTGTGTAAAATGTAAAACACATTTTGAAACTGTAGTGTTTAATATTGTTTCATTGTTCTTTCACTTGTGATTTATTGCCCCAGTTCTGGTCTGTACCTATTGCATTGTCTGTTAGCCATGCATTCTGCTATGCTATTTTTTTTTAAATTTCATGAACTTGCTAAGGATTTAATAATCTTTATGTGTGTCTTAATATCAACATCAGTAAACTGAGAGCAGCATCTTGACTGCCAGTATGTATTTTAGATATCTATTAATAAATACACTAGCAGGGAAAAGAAATTCTTCCTAGGTGAAATAACTGCTAGAAAAAACTGTGAAAACCCGACTCACTGTGAAAAGCAAACTGGTTGAAAGTGGTGCCTTTCACACAACACTCTGTGCTGCAAATCTAAATATGAGAGATGTGCAGTTTCTGCAGTGTTATGGTCCATGAGCCCATGCCAGTGCCTTGGAATAGTATTTCCTCACATCTGTTCCTTCCTTATATATTTGCCAAAAATGTTGAAAGAAATTGCTTCAAGTCACTCAAATACTTGCATTGTTGTTTGTTTTCTTTTTTTTTTTTAATAAACCTTTTTCACATTAATGGTCTATTTAAACACGACAGTCTGTCATAATTCAAACTGCAGTTGAGTTTTCCCATTATTTGTCTTATACAACTGTGATTTTTTTTCTTGGAAGGGTAGCTTGCAAAGAAGTGGTCTTCATAGATGAAGGTTATTGTTTGTAATAGGAAAATCATGAAGAAGAAGCACAATAGCTTTCTTTTTTGAAAAAGGGGAAAAAGATCTCTCCTTCAAACCTGAACAGAAATTTTAATTAAAGTATTTGTCCCAAGGACAAGAATAGTCCAAAAAAATAATCCTGATTATACAAGGAAAAAATTTATACTCATGTGATGGTAATAAACCAATAATTTAAAATAATTTTAGCAATTTTCACTCTTCTGAACTACATTGGTGTCTTATTATTCTAATAGCTCCCAGTTTACAGCTTCTTTGCTACACTTCACTAAAAGATAAAGATCCTCTGCATTCCTGTGCACAGGCTCTTTCATTGCCTTCTATATGTCTAACCTAACTCCCTTAACCCCTTTATTTAGGCTTTCCTCCCTTCCATTGCTCAGGACATGCTAAGGACCTTGGACTGGGGCCATATTCCAGAACATCTATGTAGTTTCAATTGCCTTGGGAAATTTGTTTATTCATAGCATTAAATTCTGGAATTTAATTGTTTGTCTGTATCCAGAATTTTGATTTAAGCACAGTGAGGACAGGGTTCTTGGAGTATGCTGGTACTTTTATATATGAACAGTAAGCTTTTAAATTAAAAGGTATTGGCCTCAAGGGGATGCCTGTCTGTCTTTTAAAGACTGCAACAACTTGTCAGTGCATACTGACATGTTACACCTCTGAGAGTGTTAAAGAGGAAAGGTTATAATTTCTGTGTTTTCTCTGACTGTGCAGAAAGCAGTGGCTGAATACAAGCTTGCAAGGTATTCTTCTGAACTTAGACACAATAGCAGCAGCAATACTTAAGACAGGATCTGATAACAGGGGTCCTGAATATGGGTCTTGCACACCCTACTATTACTTTTTCAGTACAAGTCTTAGTGAAAGAGACTGGCTGGGAGTACATCTGAATCAGAGGTGTATGAAAGATCATTTGTGTGATTGTAATATTACTACTACTGAAATCAGTCTGCTACCTTCAATTGTAAAAGCCCTGAAATGTTGACTTTGCTGCTGTTTTAGCCAAGGTATGCTAAGGTTTTTTTCTTTTTTTTGTTAAGTAGTGTGAACATACCTTGTGACTGAAGATCAGAAGGAGCAGGCCTCACATGAGAAAAGGAAGAAGGAAGAAGGCATGAACCTGCAGATCCTGAGAGTACAAATTTTCATTGTTATAGATGGTGTAACTATGGAAATAACTTACCATTTCCTATTGGAGTTTTAAAATTGCATTATGTCAGGTGTAACTATGGAAATAACTTACCATTTCCTATCGGAGTTTTAAATTGCATTATGTCACACAATGGTTCTCTTTGGAGACTTTTTTTTCCTTTTCAGTGGTGTTAAGTTAAATAAAAATAAAGAAAATACTGCTTCCAGTAAAATGAAACTCTAAGAGTCAAATACTTGCAAATATTGCAAAATGAAGGAGATGGCTAAAATAAAAGAAGTGCACAGGTACACATATGGCTGGGCTACTGAGGCGGCTGGTGTGGGGTCTGTAGCTCAGACCCAGGAAGCTGTGACCAGTCTGGAGAGATGGTCCCGTGAGGAACCGTCTTCCCAGAGCCCAGTGTCTTCCCTCAGCCGTAGCCAGAGTGCCTTTGCAGAGAAGCTCTCAGCTCTTTAGTGATTCTCAGCTTGTGATTTCAGCTCTTGCTCTGCAGGGCAATCTCCAGGCCAGACCAGGAGGAGAGAGACGAGAGACCCGTGTAGCAGTTCCGCATAGGGCGGCTTTATTAGTCCGCATCCCATGAAGGGGAGGCCAGGGACGAGCTCTCTCTGCTCTCACAGGGGCAGAGGGCTAGATCTCATAGGGATACAGGGGGTGGGTGTCAGAGGGTAAAGGCCAATGGGTTACAAAGGATCTGCATAGGGTCTCCCAGAGGATTCTGGGTCTGTCTTCTTCTCACCATAACTGAAAGTGGCTGGCTTCCCAGGGGAGTTCTTCTGGGAGGTTAAGCGCTCTCCTTATCTCAGCAGGCCTTCCTCCAGGGCAGAGGCTGGGCATACCCCACAGGCTACCAAGTATGTTTCATGCCAAGGTTATAAACACAGTTACCTAGAGTCATTCTGTAGTGAGTAAAAAAAACCCAGTTATTTTCAGTGAGGCATTCAAACCACCAGTGAGTAAGTGTTCACCAGTTGTCCAAGACCAGGCTGCAGGGAGCCCTGAGTAACTTGGTCTAGTGAAATGTGTCCCTGCCCATGGCAGGGGGGTCAGAATTAGATTGTATTTAGTGTTCCTTCCAACCCAAACCTCTAAGCAAAGGCTCATTTGAGTTACACCTCAGTGCAATAGCTCCATATAAGTGAAAAATCCTGCAACCCAGGAAAGTTGTGGGTTTGATTGTTTTGATTGTTTAGTGAGAAAAATGAGAACATGGCTTCACCATCTGTCATTGGTGTGAGAACCATAAACAAGTCTAAACATAATTTAGAAAATTACTAACATCTATGCTAACATCTATACTAACACTATGACAAAGGCTCTAACCAGTAGAAAAATATAAAATAATGATAAGTGCTATCAACTGAGGGACATTATAGACTGGGGTTTTTGGCTTTCAAATGGTTGATGTTTGAACTCTACTGCCTTAAAGGTATAGCAGAAATATACACATCTTATGGCTACTTTCAAAGCTGTCTAAATACAGACTCTGCCAAGTAGAATTACATTCACCTTGCAGCAGAGATCCACTACTCTAAATATCCTGTGTAGTCATTTCTTCATTATGGCCTCTTGCTAATTTCAGTACAGGAGTCTTGTTCTTGTTAATTTCCAGTGTATGCAAACAGACTATGTAGGACATCTCTGTCTCCAACTGATGTGTTAGAGACATTCTCAGAGAGAAGGCCAGATTGGAAGCAGGTCCAATAATTCCAGGATACAACAATGGAAGCATTAGATCATCTCAATTTGCCATTAAAAATATTTTCTTAACTTTCTTTTCCAGCTGGCTTAAATTCTTTGTTTGAACTCCGTGGAAATCAGATTCATCTTGACCCTGAATGCATTGATGAGTTCCTGGTCCATTTATTATTACAAATGGTTATTTTTTAGAGGAAAAACAGTGGCTAGGAGAAACATTACAGAAATGTTTTCTTAACTCTGGTACACCTTGGGAAATTCAGGTTTGGGTGAAACTTTAACCTTTTGTTTCCATTGCAAGGTGGGAGCATTTAAATTCTACTGACTTCTGCTATTTTCACATTTCTTCAAAAAGCCCCTCTGTGGGCTATAATAAATTCTGTGTGTCTCCAAAGAGAGTTATGTGGATTATGTGTGCTGTTTTTCCTAGTATTTCATCAGGCTCATTATTAACATTGGACATATCAAAGGAGTAGCCAAAATAAAGCAAACTGTAACAGCTGTGGAGATGCACATTTCTGTAAACTGGCAGGCTGATTTGTGAATTATGCTTTTCAAGTAACCTCATTAAAATGTGTCCTTTAGAAAAAAACCCCAACTTATCTTTGTTTTTGTCAAAGCCTTTTTCTCCCCTTACATTCCTGAAGTGATGGAAACATGGTGCAAAATATCACAGGCCAAGAGATTACAATAGAATCTTGAAAAGCAGAAGAAATGTGCTTGAGACATTACAAAAATTGAAAAGTTCAGCCACAGTAGTTCCCCCAGTACATGAGAGTTACTGGCAAGGTGAAATAAACACAGAGGGCCATGCAAAAATTTGGGGTGCTGGAAAATATGGTGTGAGAGGAGAAGCATTTTGTTCACCAGGTAGGATAGAAGGCCAATGGGCCTGAAATCCTCCACTGCATAAAGCAAAGTCATAGAGAAGACACGTTTAGGGCCTCCCCAGAGCTAGTCCCCAGAGCAAATATATTAATTTTCTTTAAAAATCAATGTATCAAAACCAGGATGTAAATCAAAACCACAAGCAAGTTAACTAAATGCAATTATAAATGCACTTTTGAAAACTTCTGAATTTGAATTTTCATGCCAGTGGGCTCTGACATTAAGCAGGTTATTTTAAACTGTTATGTGAATGTTTCCCACACTGCTCACTGGGGCTGGACCTGGAACTCTGTGGAGGAGGACAGTAAAACTCTTCCTATAAGCTGGACTAACTGGTGACCCAAGCTAACAGATTTGATCAAAGGCTTCATTCTCTTGAATCCTTTGCCAAACTCACATCTCACCATTTGTGAGTAATGTTTCACACCATCTCCAGTTGGCCCGGACTGTGTTGCATTCTGGTGGGTGATGACCCAGCCTCTATTACTACTGATACCTCCATCACCTCTTGGCTAGACTATACCTGTGTAATCAACCTGAGCATGATGCCTACAGCACTTAGGAAACTCCAGCTAATAGAGAAGAGTGGAACAAATATTCACAGCCACACTGGCTACCTGGGATCCACCAAGCCGCAGAGATTACCCATGGTATTTCAGCTCAAGCTCAAATTTCTTTTATACTATCTGTGAAGAAGACTGTGATTGATCCAGTACCTTAAGAGGGACTACAAGAGAGATGGAGATGGACTTTTTACAAGGGTATGTAGTGATAGGACAAGGGGGAATGGCTTTAAAATGAAAGAGGGCAGGCTTAGTTTAGCTATTAAAAAGAAAATCTTTACTGTGAGGCTGGTGAGGCACAGGAACAAGCTGCTCAGAGAAGTCTTGGCTGCCCTATCCTGGGAAGTGTTTAAAGCCAGATTGAACGGGGCTCTGAGAAACCTCGTCTGGTGGAAGTTGTGTCCAGCCATTGTACAGGGATTGCAATGAGATGGTCTTTAAGGTACCTTCCAACCAAAACCATTCTTTGATTACAGCATCTGCTCTTTTGCTCTGGACAGTGCATTGTAAATGGGATAAAGCTCACCTCACAGAGCTTTCTTGCGTTTCAAACAGACCTAGAATTCTTGCAGGACCAAAAGAATGTCAGTAGTTCCTGTTCCTCAGGAACTTCTTCCTGTTCCAATCTCGTCTTCCACTCTGCCTTTTCTAATGTAAATACATAATATCTTCCCTAATCCTAAAAGTTAAATCCTGCCAGAACACTTTTCCTTCTGGAAAGCATGAGAAAATAGAAATCATACAGGAGATACACAGTTCTGTTTCTTACTGCAAAGCAGGAAGTCGGTGAGTGAATAAGGACTGCAGCTAAGTGGACCTATGTGGTAGAGCAGACTGACCACACACAGCTAATAGCAAGTCCAGAGTCAAAGTTGTGGCTTTCTTTTGAATAGAGGTGTTAAAAGGCATAATGGCTAAATTTAGTGATGGAAAATATTTTCTGAGTTCTCTGAAAAATTAATTTTGTTTGCTACCACTATAAACAGTTGATAAAATCAGAGAATATTTTAAGATTTTAAGTCATCAGAGTATTTATGCAGACATTTCAGTCCATGTCTGTTTAGTGAAACATATAAGTATTTTAGAGTTTTGTTTCTGCTACTTTTCTATTCATGCTGGCATATGAGAAGTGGGCCTGGATGTTGACACAAGAAGGAAGCAAGTTTCAGAATTTTCTATTGTGGAAACAGAACATCTGACAAGTTAATGCAAATAAAAATTGGACAAACTAAGAATGCTATTCTCTCTGAAGTAAGCAACCAGTCCTGAGAGCAGAACTAAAAAAGCTTGCAATTTTTATAACTTGGACTCCTAATAAGGAAGAGGTTATGGCTGTTTGTATGGCTGATACAGAAGTGCAATTCTGAGATCCACTTCAGTAAGAATAATAGTAAAAAAAAATTGCTAGGTAGAACTTCATACTCTGCCCCCTGAATATAGTGTCTCAAAAGAAAACCACAAAGGACTTCCTAAATATTTTGGTGGAATCTCCCTGAATAACTAACTATGGCTTGTCCTAGGGAGCTCTGTACATCTCCTCTTTAAAATTTTCCTTATTTCAGTCTTCAGTACATAATCCAGTGAAAGCAATTCCTTCTTTGTACCACAGCTGACCTACAGTACCACTTCAGTTTGAGAGCAATGCAATAAAAACAGCTAAAGAATGTGCTGATGAGAAAAGTTATTGAGGGAAGTGTCATGAGGTTTATAGCACCTTCTTAGTTTCCTGGTGCTTAAAATCAGCTGAGCTAGCAAAGCAGAGAACTGCAGCTGGGAATCAAAACCAGCTTTCAAATGCAAGTGTTACTGATACTATGGAGGAATACATCTGAAGAGAAAAGCAGGATATGCCTCAACGGCACCAAAAATCTGTTCATCATATTATTTTGCCTAGACCTAAGCTTTCTGTGCTCCAGCTGGGAAGGATTTTAAGGGATTAAAACAGCTAAAAAGTCAGGTGTATATATAAGTCTATATGCAGGTATATTTCAGGTTCAGAAGAATTCCTTTTTAAAAATTCTCTACTGAATTCAGTGTGAAATGGCTGAACTACTCTGATTCCAAGAAACTAAAAGGAATCTTGCAATGAATTTGTGGCTTTGCAGTGAATTTGTGGCTCTGCACTGGAGTTGCATGCACTTCTATTGTCAACATTTGAATGTGGTTTTGCAGCTCACCAAAATAACTCTGATTCCTCCACCCACATGGTTTTTTTCCATATCACTTTCTAGTCAGTGTGTCAACAAGGTTTTCCAGCCATGATTAACAATGATGAAGAACCAGTTATCTGACAAAGCTGTTACATTTTACTGTTTCATGTGGGTCAGGAAAACAGAATTCAGCTGTAAATTTCACTTTCTCACATGTCACTGGTAAAATCACTTTGTCAGTAAAAATAAAGCACCTGCAAAAAGCTTTGAAGATTGCTATGACCTATACACTGGTATAAATTAAATACAAATTATGCAAACTCTGTCAATTTAGGAGTTTAATAAATTGTGCACTACTGAGGGCACACATTTAAATTATACAAGTAATAGGTACAGTAAAAGGGAAGAAGCAAGAGGAATAAGGAAATTATCACAGTAATCACAAAGAATTGCCGGGAACTTTCAAAGAACTGCTAGGAACTTTTCCCATTATCCCATGGTATGTTTGAAGTATAATATTGTAACAGTTTCAGTAATGCAAAGAAAAAAGAAATAGAAGAAAGAGAAAAATATATTTTTTATGTTCACTTTGGTCACATATGTAGCAGATCATGTAGATAACTATGCTTGCTTTCTTCACCTGGGACAGACCTTCTGTGGGTCATCCAATAGTTGGTGGAGGAAAATGGTTATTTGATCAGTGTCTTTATTCTGTTATATTGTGTTCTTATATAGGAAGTGTATTATACTCTTCTTCTATGCAAAAAAGTGCTATGGGTACCTCATTGATGAATGAAAAGGTATACCTAACTGCCTCTGTAAAAGAAGGTTGTTGATACAAATGCACACTAAGGTAAATGCTAACATGTCAGCACTCTTTTCATTGGCATAATATTCTGCAAAGAATTCTTTGCACAGAATGCTTTCACTATTTTCCTATAAAAGCTATTTGTCACTCAGTAACAAATTAAGATCCTAATATTTAGTCTATTTTTTTCTTTCTTCACTGTTCTTTATTTATAACTTGATGCAGAGGAATTTTCGAATCATAAAGAAAGACAACAGCTATTGCTTCATAGCCTTGAGTATCTAAAATAGCAAAGATATTTGGATATGTTTTCACTATACTAAATCCCAGATGACAGCATTAGCTCATTTCTAATGCGAATTCCTTTGTTTGTGTTCCTAAGTATAAATGATGTGAAGTAGTATGACTACAAATAATATGATCATGCTTTAGCTCACTGGCAAAAAGAATTGTAGGGCTGCCTTACCAAGGCTAACATCTCTACTTCTTCCCTTGGATATCCTCCATTTAACAAAGGGCAGATCCTGTATTTATCTTTCTGACAGCCCTCAGCAAAAAGCCGAATGTCTGAAGGAGCTGGATTCTGGACTGGAGAGGCCTCTGGAGGTGGGTAGCCTCTGTTTTGGGAAGATTTGTTAATGTGATTCCTTTCACACTTTAACAAAACATTTCCCTGTGAGATGTTCAAAACACCCTTAAAAGAGATAGAAACTTTCTGTAAGACAGTAGAAACTTGTAGACAAAGAACTACACAGAATTTTTTTGTAAATTGGCTATTTTGCTAAGTCCTTTTTCATTACTCTGTCACAGTGGTGGAGAATATATGGATGGATATGATGCAAAAGGTGGAATTTAAGAAGCAAAAGGCAAATCTTTCTTCACAGGAAGTTGTATCACTCCACTGGCCAGTGTGAGCTTTCACCACCTCCAGACAGTGTTGCAGACATTACTTGGTTTAAAGAATCATGGAATTATCTAGGTTGAAAAAGGCTTTTAAGATCATTAAGTCCAATCATCACCAAGCACACGGCTAAAGCATGTCCCTAAGCACCACATCTACATGACATTTGAACACTATTAAAGAGCTTGTTAGGGCTCCCAGTCTCATACACACTATATGGTGTACAGTGCCTCTGCATAAATCTAAGAATTGCATGATTCCTGTATAGAAAAACACACACAGTGTTACTGAACCACACCCACCTGTGTCTTCAGGACTCAGTCACACAGCAAGCAGTGCCTGTGTCCAGAGAAACTCCTGGCCTTTCCAAAGCTGTCATGCCATTTCAATTCTCAGCTACAAAGAAGACAAAAAAGAGAGAAAGGAAAAAGCATGATGGAGAGGAATTACAATGAAATAACAAGTGTACTTGGAGTCTGAGAGGGTGCTCATTAAGAGAAAGGAAGAAAAAACCATGAGACAGAAACCTGCACCAATGATCAAGTGAAAAAGCAACATAAAATGGAAAGAACAGCAGAAAAATACAGTTGTGGAAACAACACTCAACTGAATTGAGGTACAAAACATTTGAAGGAAAACAGCAGCTAAAAAAGCAAATATATATTTTGTGTCCATGACAACACTCACCACCGGACTTTCTCATGACAAGACAAATTTCATGTTTTTGAACACACTTTTTTTGAGTAAATTGTTTTGGCATTGTAAATCCCAACAAATTGATAATTTTTTTAGGGCCAATAAACATATTTTATATGTTTGTATCTCACTTATAGAAGTGAGTCTGTTCTGAAGATCAAGCAATTTCCCAACAGTAAAGCAAAAAACGTCATGAGGTTTTTTTAAACATTAATCCTCTAAGAAGTTTTACACTAAAAGCATGAAAATACTGTGTTGGAATGCAAAGTGCAGGGAGTGTTCCTCTGCCTGTTCTGAAAGACACTCTCTGCACTTTGGGTTCCAACAATACTGCTAGAATATAGGGGAAAAAAGAGTAAAGACAATTTTTTCCCCACCAGATAATTCCTGTATTAGAAATAGACTATTAATTTGATATTTAAAAAAGAGTGCCAAGGATAAACATTGTGCCTAACTCCATATGGAACTTCATCTCATGCCATATGCATCTTTTTTGAAATATCTGATACAGTATGTTGATTAGGAAGATTTAAACACTGTGAGAAACAACATTCTGTGTAAACAATATCCTAATTTATAAATATTGGGCATCCAAAGGGTTCTCTGAGATTTTAACAGGGGAATTAATTTCTTAAGGATAAGCTGCTACAGGCACACAGCCCTGGTTTTATCAAATATTTTTGATTTTTCACTCCACTGGTTATAATGATTGTAATTTCCTGGTGGGCACATAGTGCAGTGTGTGTATATGTGTAGAGTTAGAGGCAAGATGGAGGGTATTAAAACAAAAAACCAAAGTCCACTTGATGCTTGTCCACCTGAAAGAAGCCTAGTTACTTGCCTAAACTTTAAGACTCATCTCTTTAATTTTGCTCAACAGTTCTGTTGATGTCAATGGAAATTCCTAATGTGGAATGAAAACAGAATAGAGCTTATTGTCATTTGGGAATATAACAAAATATAAAGTAGCTGTTTATAAAGTATTTCTAATTGCAATCATTGTGGATCCCACCATTCTTGATATGTTTTCACAAGCATGAAGGCTGAAGTCACCCAAACCGATAAACAAAATTTAATGCAAAACAATAAAAATTTGTATTTTCAAGCATTTGTATTTATATAAAATTTGTATTTTAAAAGCATTGGCTGTATATCTCTTCCTCACAAATGGCAGCCAAGAATTGTCAGATGATGCATGTCATCTCTGCTAATGATGTCACCAGTGTACTTTTTTATGTGCCTGTATTAATCATTTTGTTTATAAGGTGAATGCCCAGGAAAAAGAATTGGTCAACTTGCCTCATTAAAAACAACCCAAGAAGATAAAACAAATGGACACAGAAGATATTAAACAGTTATTTTAAAAGATGTTATCAGTTATTAATATGTTTAGGTGGTTTCATCTGATTGCTGTGCCGGTTAATACGTCTTTGTCTGGAACTGTTATAGCATAAAAAAAAATTGAATGGGAGAGGTGAATCACTCATATATGTCTATTTCCAGCCAAACTTAATCCAAAATCCAGAAATGAGGCAGATTTTGATCTTACTGTGACCTGACTGCTAATGCACATAGGCTGATTTCTTGGAAGTTCTTTTAATTTTCTTTCTGGTATGAAGCAGAGAAGTGTTGGATGAAAAAACCAGAAAATACTGAACTGCAGTATTTGACTCATTTCTTTTACTTCAACTGTGTTTTACTGTTCAGTGGCACACTGTCTACCACAGAAATTTTGTAAGCTCCCAATAATTTTTCTCTAAAAACCTGGCAAATATAGCCATGTCTGGTCTTCCAGGTGGGTTGTCCATACTGTCAAATGGCTTTAGGATGTGGAAATTTGCAGATAATGATGAACTAGACTGGCATATGGGAGAAAAATGGACTTTGAAGATCAAATTCATTATACTGCAACTGCGAGCAGCTACTATGCTTAGTCTAGATGCCACTGCCCTTTCTTTCATACAGGAAAACTGGAAGTGCTTGCAAAATACCAGAAAGCACAAGATTAACAATGTGCTCTGCAAGCCAGTAGCAGCTTCCAAGTGGCACTGCCAGAGTCCTGCAAGTGGAGAGACATTGGTGGCCCTGCCCTGAATCTGGTGAGACATGAATCCTGTTTAACCTAAAAGAAAAGATAAAAATATAACTATAAAAATATCCTGGTTTCAGCCGCAGCAGACCTGAGAGCTGATCTGATGTTGGGCACACCATAAGATCCATTGATATGGCACTGGAGAGATTTCTAACCATCAATAGATGATGTAAGTCCTGACTAGGTGAAACTTCGTGAAACTATTAATACTTTTTACTAAATTTAAACTTTTTCAGTTGACAGTGTACCTGAGTATGAACAGATTTGTTGTTGCTGGCACTGTCTGACAGCTCTATTCTGCATGCACCACATGCTGTAGTGGGATTAAAGTAGCTCATCACTGCACCTACTCGACATCAAGGCAATGATGACCTTGATTACTGGGTGAAGAAGGTACATGCAAATCGATCTTTTCAAAGCATTTGCAATGAAACGATTTGCCTCACAAGCAAGGGTGCCAAATAAATCAATTTATTTTGTGACAGTGATATATACCATGATCCCTGAGACCTGGGATTTGTGGTGAGTTTTTACCTTTTTTCGATGATTCTCTCTGACTGGACAATGTTCTTAGCAATCTGATATATTTTACTAGGCTTTGAGCAGGGCTTTGACTAGATGAGTTCTAGAGGTCCATCTCAATCTCAACACTTCTCTGATCCTGTGATTTTATTATTATGATTGTGATAAATTCTATTTACACATGTTGATAATTATTATTAAGGAGGTATATGCAAACATTTAGCATTCATGAGTGTACAGATCAGTGTGTGTGTGCAGGTATAGATTTGTTGTGCATAGACCCCTGAAGAGATACTGGTCCCCTACTGGCATTCCTGAAATGCAAACAGGGACATTGTCATAAAAGTTTGTGTTACCAAAAGGGCTGATGTGGCTGGTGAGACAGACTTGGGGGTAGGAAATTGAAGGTTCTCTGTTTTCTGACATTCTGGGAGGAATCTGCAGGCCAAAGGAGACTAAGTGCCTTGCTGCTGAGACAGTGTCCCCTGTGTGAGGCAGTAGGCCAGCTTCCCCATCCTCATTGGGCGTGATTCCCTGCTTCCTCCTGTGATGTTGAGGGAAACAGTGAGGCAATACATAAATACCAGAAGAATTTTTGCCCAAACCTAAATAAAAATTGACTTAATCTATCTCCTGACTGTGTCTCATTAAAATGAAGCTGTATTGAAAATTCAGAATGTTTAGCAATGTCTAAATTTAATTACTATTTAGTGGGAATGAAACTATGTATGAGAAATGCACAATTTCCAGGGAAAGTCAGCTTTTGGATGGTGTGCTAAGGGCTGGGTGATTTTCAGCATTTACTCTGTGGAAGGAGAAATTCATTACAGAATGGAAAATGGAGCATATTTTAACAATGTGCAAAGATATACCACTAAGAAGAAAGATACACTGAAAGCAATAATTATACTGAGCTCAGGTTTCTCTCCACAAGTGTGAACTTTCTCCAAAACACTGCAATGGCTGCAAGATCCCTAAACCTCTGCTTTCCTTTTTGTTTAGCAAACCACTGTGAAGTCTGTTGAGACCTTCATGTTTTTCTAACGCTTTGTCCTCATAGGAAATAAATGCTTCATCATTCCCACTGAGTTCAAAGAGTAACTACAACCTGAAACAGAAAAAAGTGTAAAACATCAGCCCTTTGAGAAAAACAGGGAACTTCTCTATCAACATGTAAGGATGTTTTATGTGAGCCACACAAAAAGAGTTTTGGTGTGATATATTCTGATAATTTATGTCAGAATTTTGCATCCCACATACCCAAGCTTCCAAATGTTCACTCTTCACTTTTCCTCAGATGACTTTTGCCTTCAAAGTATCCACTGCTGAAGAAAGAGCCTGTGGCTCAGGACCATGTGGGGAGTCCTGCAGCTGGATTCAAATAAGTCACTTTACCAGCTGTCTTCTTAATTTGGCAGCTAATAAAATACCTTTCTGTTTCAATTTTCTTTTACTATGAGAAAGCAAATCTGCCACTTTAAATAATTTAAATAAAGGTAAAATAGATGCAAACTGGAAGAACTTGAGTCAAAACTGGACATGTGCATTGCATCTGCATTCTAAGAAGAGCATATGATTTTAAAATCTAGAAGTCCTCTAATCTCGGAATCCTCTGATGAAATTAATGAATTCAGCCTCTGATGAATCCTCAAATTAACCTGAGAAAATAATAAATAGTATTTAAAATAATCCGAGAAATCCTCTACTCTGGAATATTTTAGTATTTTCTGTAATTAATTAGAGCAAACTCAAGCTCTAGCATTAATTAACCTGCATTTCCAGAATTCTTTTGTAATTTTTTTACATTTCTTTCAGCTTTTTGTAGTTCCTAATCAATGGACAATTAAGCATTGAAATGTTTCTTTGCAAATATAGTTCACTATATATTGGGTCCATTTATAATAACTGCTCACATTGGGATAATGATGCAGATCTCAGCTTTGAGAACGAGGGTCCCAGGAAAAAATTTGGTGCTACTATGGTTCCTTTAGTGGTCTGTTTTATTCTGCTTCTACTGATACTTAAAGTTCAATGATCACAACATTATATCATCTCTTTGGGGGACATTAAACCAATAGCAAAGAGAGTGCAAGTCCGTACGATTGGTCAGAAAAGATTGTTAATTTTCTTTGTGTGTTATTCAATAATTGATTCAGGATGCTATTTTACTGCTGCAGCTTGTATGCAAAAAAAAAAAAAAAAAGAAAATGCAGATGTACTGAAATTAGTAGAAATATTAGAAAACATTGATTTCACCTCAATGATTAATAACTTTATGTTAAAGAATTCCCGTTACTTTTGGGTTGTGTGAACTCATTATCTAGGCTAGTTCAGGCCTACAGGTCTTGTAATTTTCATTATATTTCATTAGGAAAGTACTTTTCAGGCTCATTATCCATGATCAGTGGGTACAGTGCACTACACTGTGTATAGTGGCCTTTGCTTTAAATGATGTATTGCATTTAAGTTTTTCTCTATAAAATCCACACACAAACAACATTACTGAACCACTTCTGCCTGTGCCTGCAGGATACACTAGCACAACAACCAGTGCCAATGGCCAAAGAGACTCCTGGGCTTTCCAGAACTGCTGTGCCTTTTTAGTTCTCAGCTACAAAGAAGATGGACTGAGATTTCTGTCTTGGCCAAACAATGCCATGCAACACTATGTTTATCTGTTGCAGAAGATAGAACCAAGTCTACCCTAAACAGAAAGTGAAATGATGGATCCAAAGTCACTCTGTATT